>NW_008618483.1:0-14789 GCF_000691845.1 Merops nubicus
CCCTCTCCCCTTCGAATCTAGTTTAAATATGTTTTGTAAAACCTTAGTGTCAAGTGACTTATCTAAAATGACACAGACACATTACAGAAGAGGGGGTCCTGTGAGTCCCAGAAAGTTGGTTTAATTACCTGAGCATTATCCCTCACTGAGAGATATAAGGCAATAGAATAATTTCATAATAACACTGCTTAAAAAAATCATCATTTGGACCATTCAAAGTGAACTGAAGCATTGTAAACTGACATACAGAAAGCTGACCTGAATGGAAAGCAGGTATATTTTCTGTCACTTGTTCTCTGAACTGGAAGATTTGAATCCCAAACTAAATGTAACCGCTGGCAACTATTATTTTTTAAATACCTTTAAAAAAGATGAATAAATGAGTATTCTGTTGGCTGTGGATACTATTACTAAAATGGGATGGTATAATTTAAAGAAACTCTCAAACAAGCAAAGTCACATCTTATTTCAGTTTCTTAATTTTACTTGTAAATTTTCACCAACATGCCATATGTAAACTGCATATAGGATACTTTAATTGTTTGCCAGCCACAGTCAAATAAGTGAGATTTCTAGGCAGGCCATTTGTCTTGGATTTGAATCCAAATGACAGACTTATTTGGATGTAACACAATTAAGTCTGCCCAGTTATGATGGCCATTTAATGAGCTTCAGCAAGGCAGAAGGGAGTTAGCTCTACCTGTCTAAGCAAGGTTTTAATATGCCATAAAGCTAACATAATAAATAATTTAAGTGCTGAAAAATTACAAAGGTAAGACTTTCCCACTGACTCAGTAATATGGGTTGTCACACATAAGGGCAGCCATTAGAAATCCAAGAGATAACAAACTGAAAGAGTAGATCACAATATTTGACTGCTAAATAAAAGTTTTAAATATGCTGTCTCTCCTCATAGCAAAACATATACTGTTTGAGAAAGCTGTAACTTGCACTTGACAGACATTTTTGTGGCTCTGCCTATAAGTCTGCTCTCCTGTGTCATGATGCTGGAAGGCACAGTCCCGGGGAAGCGTGAATGAATGGATGAAGGAAGAGAGGGAGAATCTCATAGAGTTGTATAAAAAAATCATATGCTGCCCTATTTTAAACAGAAAACCCAAATGATTTCTATCAGACACTAAATTAACCCAGTGGGGTTTTCTAACCGTTCCAGGCAGAAAACTACTTTATTCATAAGAATAATTGGATATTTGAGAGATCATCATGTTTCCTATCAGGAGTTGTAAATGTTGGCTCATTCAGAAAGGATTATCATGGAGTCCATGCGTCTTTACCAAGGCGATTATGCAGCTGGTTAAGTTCAGCAATGCCCTGAAACTTAGCTTTAGGACAGAGTTAAGGTCCTAAACCAACCAAAGTTGGTCTTTTCTGTGAGGAAAGAATTTGGCAGCACTGCTCTAGGTGTCTCCTCTGTTACTTAGGATGTGGACCAGCTAAAAGGAAATGGAAATGATGCTAGAAATGGAGAAACACATGGAGGGGAGGCATAAAAAGACTGTCCACCTTTAAGAAGGAAATGTGAAAACTATCCTTGAGTTATGGTCCCCCAGGAATTAAGGAAGGGTGTGATTTTTACATCTGTTAAATTTGCCAAGTTCTATCTTCTTTTGAGTGACAAAAATACATAATTCAAAGATGAAACATTTTTCTGCCATTGTAAAAAGTTCACAAGTTATGAGGTAATTTCATTAGCACGCTGAGAAAAGAGTATGCAAGAAATCCTGATTGGTGTTTCTCTGTTTAAAAGGAATTATTTTCCAATACCTGAGCATGCCCAGAGGAGCTAGTCTCTGAGCAGCTGTGAAACAGAACCTTTTTACTTCAGGGTTAGTGGAGGGAGCTCATTAGCACAGCCTCAACCCTCAGCTAAACAGCCTTGTTTGCATATTGAAGCAATAGAATGTGAAGGTGTTAAAAAGGAAGAATTGCAGCCGCTACTCCTGACTGACATGTCTATCTGGGCTCTTGTGTTTACAAGAGAATAACGAAGCTGCCCCAAAGCCCCTACTGGGCCTGATTATTATGCAGAGGCTTCTTAGATTATGTATAATTGATATCCATTTTCCCTCCAGCTAACCAATGGCAGCTCTCAGGAGTAATGCTCACTCTCCTGCATCTTTACCAACCAAGCAAACACTGGAAATTGCTATCTCTTACCAGGCTTAATAATTTTTAAAGACCAAAAATTGACATTTACATTTTTTAGAAGCACAGAAGACTGCACTGTTGGTGGGGTTTTCCTGCTAATAACAATCAAACAGTGGAGATACTCTATTTAGGAGTGATGCTGGTCTGGGGATATGTTTGTGTATCATTTCTACATATTTATACACACATTCAATGGACTGTATATATAATGTATGTGTATGTCTCAGTTTTTCCATATATTGAATATACGGTAACAAAAAGCAAGGGCAAAATCTGAAAGCTTGTTTTCTGCCATTTTTTATTGAAAGACTTGCCAGGTGAGTTACGCAGGCAATGACATTCCCTCAATTGCATTTACTGGTCTCCTTTCTGCACTTACAATAGCTATTTTCATCCTTACAATTTAGGCCAAATGTTCAATTTTTAAACCCAACACAGGCATGAAATTGAGTAGTGCAGCACTCATTTCTTATTGCTCAAACAATTCTCTGCTCATCCAGAAGAAAACCCTGTTCAAATTTTTCCTTAAAAATTATCTATTACATTTGGCCTTTAAATTACAAAATGGTTTATGAGACAGGGTTTGGTTTTTTTTTATTTCATTGGTCAGGTTGAGGGGGGCTGTTTGTCTCATCAGAACTTTTGAAATAATGTTTGTGGGAGAGGATTGTGCACAACCATTTTTAAAGTTTTGTCAGTAAAAAACTGATCTTGTAAATTAAATGTTAATAGCTCAAGATAAAGAGGCAAAGTCTGTATAACCCTCCCAATGTAATGTACTTCAATCCTGACCATCAGCCTTTTTGCTGTCTTGGTCCTGGATATCTCTTCAGCACAAAATGTCAGTTGCATGGTGAATTTTTTATCCATACAAATAGTTGCCAGGATAAGGATATGTCCAGTCCAATCATTTGCATGTCACCTTTCTCTCTAGAGGTGAAGACCTCACTCACTAATCCTTTCTGCTGCCTAACCTTGGCAGAATTTTAATCTGCTCTCTAAGGAGATGCACAAGAAAATGCAAGGAATATTAATACATAGGCTGAACTGGGTTGAATGTAAAAAGATGATCATTCTTCCAGTCACTTAGATATATACCCATTCAAAAGTATATCCATTATGAGCGCACTAAACCCACTCTATGCACTAAGTCAAACCAGCAGAAAGGAAGACCCTGAATTAATTGAACCACTTATACCACCTGAACCACTACCAAAAATCTTCATACTGCTTCCATCCACTGAAGAGCCTGAGCGAAACTAGATAATAATAAGCAAGGAGCGTACAACCTTTACATAGCTGATTTTTGTTCCAGCAGCTTTGCAGAAAGCAGAGGGTAGTTACAAAAAGCTGAACAGTTTGCAGCTGCCCTTACCTTAGCATAACTGCCTTTATGTTACAGAAACATAAATAGACAGAAACCAACTGTAACCAAAAAAAAAAATTCTGCCTAAAGAAAAGGCAAGTCCCAACAGGCAGTCGTTCACATAATGATCTCCTGACCCGTATCTAACAAAAGCTACCCACTAGTACTAAAAAAGACTGAAGTCAAAGAGTCTTTCAGAGTTGCCCCTTTGGCCAGGGGGTTACAGGACTGCAGTATGCACTATCACACAAGGATTTCAGGCCACTTAATTACATTCCAAGCAGTATTAGTCCTACATTGACCACATAGATCAGTTAAGAGATGGAACAGGTCATCTTTTTTATAATGTAAGCTTCTGCTTTTTAGGTAAGCCTCTGCAAACTGGTCACTGCTGTTTTGCAGAGAGCTGACATGTCACAAAGGTCTGTCTCTTCAACTCATTTCAGGTGCTAACTTCCATTAAAAGAAACTTTAATTAAATATTAATTTATTACTTATTTATTACATAGTGCTTTTCCATGCCAAGAACTGCTGAGCTTGCCATACAGATACTATTTGATCTCTGGGAGGAAAGGAAGAAGATTGTGCATGGATGGAAGGACGATCTGTATTGAGATGCAGCCCACATTGTGAAACACAGGTCCTATACAGTGTTTACTATAAAGTTCAAGAGTGTCTCTGTTACAAGGCATATTTGTCCTGTTCACACCTTCAATATATGAATCTGAGATGCTCCTTGAAAGATTTGTAGCAATTTGCCATCAACTTCCCTTGAAAAAAAGAAAGTTACCAGGAGGACAGTTCCACCTTTGCTTTTCCATTCACCCTTACAAAAATATTGAAGCACGAGCCCTCTTTGACTTCTGTCAGTGTCCAGAAGAGGTTATGATACTTTCATTTTTCTTCAGAAATATAGAACCACCTCACTGCTTCAATTTTGGGCTCATCTTCTGCATTTCTCTCTCAGAGGCAGCATGCCTGATCTGATTTGCCAACTGCTTCTAGAATTTATCAATAGAGATAGGGGCTAGCTTTAATAACATAAAATCTGGACACTCTCTTATGGGGACATGACTCTTCTCTTCCTTTGTGTTGTTCTATAAGCCTAAAATAAAGACATAAACTACCCTTCTGGACAGAAGCCCCTGTTTCTCAGTATATTTTTCCTGTGGAGTGACAAAATATATATGTTCTTATTTTATAATGTAAAGTGCTTTCCAAAGTCCATTTACCATCATTACATGAAGAAAAATTGTGCTGACTATCTGAAAAATGTCGTAATCAGTAAATAGGCAACGTGGTGCAGAGACTAGAGCTGTGGTCCAGTTTGCTAGATGATCCATCAACAGTAACGAGAAACAATCATCAAGGTTTGGTCCAGAAAAGCATTTAGGTATTAATTTATATATACAGACATATTGAGTGTTACAGGCTGATAATATACTTTGTTTTGTTTTGTTTTGGGTGGTTTTTTTTTTCATTTCCATTTGCTTTTAGTTTACACCAGATTTTTCTCACCCTAGAAATTCCTTTTCCAGATCCAGGGGAAACCAAGGCATGCAGCCATACATGAAAATCTATATTTTAAATCAGCTCTACAACACATTTTTCTATTTATTCTCTACTTATCATTTTCCTTGGTAGTAACAGGGGTCTTTTGAGTCACAGCTTCTGTGCCACACTTATGGTACATGGCACACAAATGAAGCCACAGCATGAAAAAGACTGCAGGACATGCCAATGGCAAAGAATAATTGAAGGCCCATCAACCTATGGTCCAGAATAAATTTTAGCCAGTCACTCAGTGTTTTGCATTCATTACTATTCAGTGGAAGTGCCATACACAAAAAAACAACAAAAAGTTTACTCCTGGCACTACAAATCACCCGCAAGAAGGAAAAACAGTGCAAACTGGAGACAGAATAACTGCTGGAATGAATATTTAATGACTGCTTCAAGAGCTTAGCACAGAGAGGGAGGAGAACAAAGTCTGTCCTTCAAAGACTGCTCTTGTGTAAGGTCAGTGCAATTTGTTTTACAACTCTATTGAAATATAACATAAACTCCCTTTTTGCTAGATAGATAGGTCTTTAATTTGGTGCTGCTACCAGACTGACACTATGAAATGCCTGAAATTTTCTGTACCCTAAAGAAACAGACTATATTTTGATATATACACAGAAATACTGGTAGTCTCTTTAGTAGCCAAAACTCTTCTTGTTCCACGTTGTTTCCTACTTAACTTTAGTGCCTTGCAAAGTGTTCTTGCCAAATTAAGTGCCTCAGAATTGACACGATTTTGTGTAAAGGCATCACAAAGACAATACCAGCAGAGAAAGCAATGCTCTTTGGAGAGACAATTAAAGTACCACTATGTAAGACCAACACCTCTCCCAGCTCAGTGCACTAAAATTTCAAATCCTAAGAATATGATTATGTTCATAAAAACACAAATGCAGAAGTTTTCTAGGTCCTATAATGAACAGTCCTATATTTATTTTAAAGTCTGTTAGTCTTTCTATCTTTCATGTCTATCACTGGATTTCTCTTAATTTCCTGCCAGACCAGCTATATGCAGAGAATACCACACAGACAAAAGAAAACTTCCGCAGCCAAGTGTCGTTTGCTTGAGCTGCTTTGTTCCTCAGAAGCCCTTTTTCAGGCAGCACCTCATTGCTGCAACAAATTAATCACCAAAGCCCTGGTCTGGTAATGAAGTGCTATGGATTTGCAAAAGCTCGAAAGGCATTACATCTACTACCTGAAAGAAAAATGAGGTGAGTGCTCAGCACAGGAAAATTAGCACAGCAGCGCTGTCAGAGGCCAGTCTTCCTCTGGAGCAGTTACTTGTGAAGTTAGTGAAATCCCAAAACTCCGATGGTTAAGTTTTGGCCTGGGCCAAATAGTCATCTCTGTAGCTGTATTTGAAATCCTAAGAAGAGACAGATTTTGCACCAGAGCTGCATGGATAATGGGTGGTTGTTTTCCATAGGTTTGGTGAAACAAACAGTTCTCAAAGACTGGCATCAGCCTGACCTCAACAGAGGCTCGGGTTCAAATACAAATTACTCACTAGCCTGTTTTCAGTCTCCTTTTTTCAAAGTCTATCATAACTTTTCTCATGTTCTGAAGGAATGTGTGGGGTTTATGGTATTATTCAAGTAGGTAAGTTAATTATGTTCTACTTTATCTCAAAACATTTTTACATTTTGCCACCAATGACAATCCTGTAAACTAAGGCAGACAGCATCTTCAAGTAATAGGATGGACAGATGTCTTTGTCTTTAAGCTATAAC
Organism: Merops nubicus; assembly: GCF_000691845.1. Taxonomy (NCBI): domain Eukaryota; kingdom Metazoa; phylum Chordata; class Aves; order Coraciiformes; family Meropidae; genus Merops; species Merops nubicus. Next base: position 6,832 of record NW_008618483.1, read on the forward strand.
GAGAGGATGGGGAAAGCACTATAGATGGATACATATGGCATTTCCTGAGTTCCACTGAAACACCCTGCAGAAACATTCAGCATATATCTCCTCTGACACTTAAAGTTCAATCCAAGTCTGTTGTAACAATCAGTCTCTTAATGCAACACTGAGAGAACTTTGCTCAAGATCCACAGGACCTTGGAGAGAGAGAGTCAGCAACCCACTCAGTACTGTTGTTGGTTCAAGCTCTTCCTCATGGAGGTGGATCAGGCACAAGAAACCATCCACTACCAAATACACAAGCTCAGTTCTTGCAGAATGGATACTTTCAGAATGAGCCAGAGGTTGGCTGCGTGCAGAGTATACATGGCCACATGAGCTCAGTCATGAAAACGTTGCTCTGAAGGCACCAAAGTTACTCTAATTTTCTTTCAGCTGCAGTTACTGCAGCTGAAAGCAGAATCAGGGCCAAACAGATTGTATTGTCCACACAATGAGCCTGGGATCTCAACAGCAAAAATAAATCCCCTGGTCTTTTACTGGAAATTCACCTCCGAGTAAATAAAGGGAGAAAATGAAGAGTATATTTTCTTATAAAAGGTTTTTATTTTATAAAAAAAAAGTTTCCTATTTAAGCATAATCAAGCATGCCAAGTGCTAAACACACACTGTACATAAACTTACACAAAGACAATCTCTGCCCTTCAGCTTTTTCTGAATCAAGACATTCTCCTTTCTCCAGGCAATATATTTCCTGTCTTTCAACACAGCAGAATTGCCTAGAGTTCATGGCCTTTTTCAGGACTATAATATGAGCCATTAAGAAAAATCTATTTAGTCAACATTTTCCACTCAAACCAACTTATAACAATATCAGAACCATGTCTTTGCATAATTACAGGATATCATGTAATCAATTTCAACTGAGTGAGCAAGGGACATATTTCATTTGGCTTCTCTCACATTTCAGATAACTGTAAATATTCATGCAAAGAAAGCATAAAAAATAACTATATTTGTTATTAAGCATACCAGGAGAATTCAACTCATCCATTTAAAAACACAGACTCTAAAACTAAGGTAGTTCAAAAGACAGCATGCATCATCCTGTCATAGGTATCTAAGACCTGAGATGGCTCAGTCTAAATGTCTAACATTAAGGTAGCTAAAGTTAGATAAGATGAAGACCTGCTGTAGTGATGTGTCACAGAATGAGGCAGCAAAGGACTTGGGCCAGCGTGGGAGCACTGAAACCACTTGTATGAACTCATTTTTGTTACTTTTGTTGACTTCAGAGGAGATATAATTCTGCCTGTAATTCATGGAGAATTAAGTTTTTCAATCACAAGTGATAAAAGGTTATCATAACAGAAGAATATATTGTTGTGTACTTAATGAAGTAATTTGAGAGATCTTGTATAACATTCCAGTGCACTGATTGGTCCTCCTCTGACAAAGAAGTCACTGTATGAAATTTAGAAATGAAGATCTATTACAACTAAAGCACACTGCAAAGGACTGTTTGTAGGTATGATGAGTAGCAGTAGCAGACTTTCAGTAATAGACTGAACCCATCCCCAAAACATGAGAACTGTACCAAAATCACCTTTGCATATCACATCTTCACCCAACCCTCACCATGCTGACCTCAGTATCTCTCATTTTTTTCTGGCTAGGATTTATTCATGTGTGTTAAATCAGATATATATAAAATTTTTACACTAAAAAGGCTGAGCTTTCTCTAAGCTTTTGGGGCTGCCATTGAGAGAAACAGCCATAATAATTAAAAAGATAGGACAGCCACTTAAAAGAAAACATGCATGTTTTTTACACTGATTGTCAGAAACTCTTGTGTATTTTCAAAAGGCAAGTTTCACCAGAAGAGGAATTTTGAGGGAAAGGAAAAAAATAAGTTCAGTCTGTGTTCCAGAAGTGAAGAGTCTGGGCATGGTCAAGGATCTGCTAGTTATGGAATGCTCAGTCCATAAGAACTAACAAGCAGGCCAAGAAAAAATTTAACATAGATAGTAAGGTCTCTTCTGAATTCAAGGTAACAAAACATCTTTATGTAGGGAGCTAGCAATCCTTTAACCATCAGTCATCACTTCATTCATAGTTGTCACAGCAGAAAGCAACTAAAGTATTTCAAAGAGTGTTATTTCAGAATTGCTGCCAGAAACTGGAGATCAAGGCTTTGCATTATCAGCACGGAAAACACAAATCTGGCATAGAAGTAGTGTAAACTAACAGTAGCAAGGAAAGTCAGAGGCTGAAGTTCAAATGCCTTCTTTTGTGTCTTTCCATCCTGCTTGAATATTGTAGTTCCTAAGTTTGAATCACTGGAACACAGACGTTGGTACCTTGCCTTAAAGTCAGTGTTTGGTATCTAGCAAAATGACAGCTTGGCCTGTGGTTACACTACTAGGGACTACAATACAAATGAGTAGATAGTAAATATAATAATTCATTAAGGGGTAATCTTTCCATAAATGTCTTCTTATGGAATAGGTCTTTCTTTCAAAAAACTTTTCTATATCTTCTAGCTAGGGACTTCATTAAAAATACAAAATCTATAAGGAAAACTAAATCAACAAACATTTCCATGAATATCCTACTTAGTAAAAAGAACAGAAAAAGTAGTTCCAATATGAACATTAGGCCTACAAAATCAATACTTGCAACATAAAAAAATAGAAACTTCTTTTTCCATGTTAAGAAGCTGTGGAGAACAGTCCATTTTCTCTTTCCCCCACATAAGACTAGACAAAATGCCTTTCAAGCCAGCAGAGCAAACGAAGCGTCTGTTTGCTGATTTAGCCAAGGATGAACTGAGATGGACTCAGATAAGTCCATAACAAGAAATGGCAGAAAAATAAATAACAGGCTAAAGGACTGCTTTTGACAGAATGTGCATCTGGCTAATGCTAATAGGCCAAGTCAGACAGTGACTGCTATAAAAGGAGGTCAAGATAGCTTAGCAGGCCAGAGAGCTTCTACGTCGGCTGTACTGCTGCGATACCCAGAGCTGCCTGAGCCTGCCAACACCACTGCCCGCCGCCTGAGAGGAGAGAGGGCCTCCCACAGCCATCCCCAGTGGGGACTGCTGTTCGATGGAGCCTGCCTGCTCCTGAGGACATGCTGCCTGCCAGAACCAGGACTAAGACCGGAGCTTGCTGTGCCTGTCTGTCTGCTATTGGGGGGTCGCCCCAGCCATCAGGACGCTGGCCCCACCACGGACCACCTGTCGAGCCACCAACTCACTGAGCCGCCACCGCATTCTTGCTATGGGACAGTAACACACACACACCCCCACACACACATCCACATACTTTCTCACATTTCTGCCAGGCTCAACTCCTATCCTTTTTCTCCACTGATTCTACACCTCTCCCTCAGAGAGTACACTTACCAGACTATAGTACCCTTGACTTCCCTTTTGATGTACCTAGACTACCTTTACTGAACCTCAGCCCCTCAATTTGTGTTGACTTTTAATAAACCGAATAATTTGTACATTAAACATTGGTCTTGGTAACAATTTGTGAGCGTGGTGAGGGAGTATTCCAATCTACGCTCTAAGATACGGTCCCGCAGCGGCCATTCCTCTGCGAGAGGCAAGCGCCACGCGTGCGCCCTCGGTCTTACTCAGAAACATCTCCATTCGGGGGGAGGGGGAAGTCACAGAAGCATCCTGACAGCTGGTAGCCCACCAATATCAGCCCGCGATAGAAGCAGTTAGAGAAGTTGTGGTGGTGAAGTTTGGCTGCTCTACAGATACAAACAAGGCAAGTTTTACAGGGGAAAATTATGTTCTTCCATCAGACCAATTTTTATAATTAGAAAAAATTAGATGAGGTTTTCTGCTCACAAACTTCTCATTGATTTCTTCAGAATGCAGTGTTATTCTTTGTGATTACAAATCATATTGCATTACTGCTTTCTGTCCTTCTTAGTTTCACAGAGCATAAATGTTGATCTCATTGACCGTTGCAGCTCCCTGAGAATGAATGTTATCCTCCATGTAAAAAATTCTGTTTATAGAATATGTTTTCATTCTAACACAAAAGTCTTTTTATAGCTTTAATAAAGTAGGTATATTGTGTCTTTTTGTAATGCTGTTGACTAATGAAACTCTTCCCAAAATTGTGCAAACTCATCCCAAAATTGTGCCATGTACTCTAAGGCCACAGCAGAAAGTATTCTTGCATTAAAACCTTTGTTACCTAAACAAAAAAAAAAAAAAAAAAAGAGAATGAATAAGAGAGCACGTTAAAGATTAGGAGCCAAGACACATAACAGTTTCCTCAAAGTGTTTTTGAAAGCCATACAGTAAATCAGTGGCAGAAGGTCTGAGACCTTATTCCCTATTCAGTCTCAAATTTTCCTTTCTTTTATTATTTCCTTTTCCACATGATATTACTTACTCACACACATGAGCATGATATTTATTACAACTATGATACTATACTATTATATAGCAATAAAGATGAATGAAAATGCAAGCTATGAAGTGTATCGGTTATAGACTGTGCTTTCAAATGTCACAGGTCTCCATCCATACCAGTGCTGCATCACTGTTTCCATAGTAACAAGATAACACAAGCCACTGGTGTGTGTTACTGTCTCTGAAAGTGTCCAGCCTCAAGACAAGAATATCATATTGGACTTTGCAAATGAATTCTGATTTGTGTTTTTTATGCAAAATATATCCTGAATGATGTACCAACTTAAATAGTGTAGTTATTTAATTGGATGATAGCAAAGATGTTATAGAAAACAGGTTTTCAGGTAAGACAATGAGCTGAAAATGCTTTTCTTTTTAGATAATAGGAGCTACAAGGCAACAGATTCTTATGCCAAATTAAAAAAAAAAAAAAAAAGAAAAAAAGTTTATATTTAATTGACAGGAAGAAATTACAGGATGGTAGTGACATATAAGGCCCAGCAAAGGACTGTAAAGTATTTTTAAAATAGAGTAGTCCCCAAAATAGACTTGATGTCTGAGAAAAAGGTATGATATGAGCCCACTCATAGTACAGTCATAATGGTAGCAAGTCAGGTGTATGCACATCCCAGCAGCTGAGATCTGGGAGACAACAGACAAGGGAAATACAAGAGCACAACAAGAGGAGAGCAAGCTACAGCAGAGCTGAAAAATAGCAGCAGGTACAATGGACAATGAGCTGACTTGTGTGAAGTGATCAAAAACCTGCTGGGAATATGTACGTAGAGTCTGTAGGATGGAAAATAAAAGAAATGATAGTGCAAAGGTAGGTACCAAAAAAAATCACATACAAGGTGTAGACAAATCACACCCATCCAGCTCCAGGAATCATTTCCACCATTCCTAAAAATTTGACCCGAGGTATGGTTATCCCACACAAACCTCTTCCCACTGCTGAGCTACAAAGCCTACTACATAAACTCACTTCCTTATCTCATTTTTTGAATGTTTTTCAATATATCGATTGTTTCATACAATAGTTTGAAATGCAAAATGCATATAATGGGTTGTAAAACATGGGAAATATTCTGACTGGCTCCCTATGTGGAAAGAATACAACTGAAATACTGTAACATGATGTATGCTTGAATTCAGTTACTTTTTTCACATATTTTGACCGATTATATATATTATCTACCGTTTGATGTCTAAATGTTAAATGAATTTAAAAGGTCTGTGCAGTTAGAAAACCCTTCCTCTGACTTCCAGAGATGTGCATGGCTGCACTTGTATTCTCCTACCATATGTATCCTTTTTTAATGGTTCAGGTTTCCAGGGCCTCGCAGCATTTCTTCCTGTGCTCAATAGACTGAACCATTGCTCTGTGCTATAGCATGTACAATGGAAGGGGCCTGGAGGTGCCACCTCTCTCAAAAAAAGAGTTAAGACAAAGTCACTTCTTGCCAGAGCAGTCCTTCACACCAGCTCTTCATTTGTGTTGAATGTTGCTAAATCCAGAGGTTGATCTCCACACACCACACTGAAGCAGCAGCAGTCCCTCACTGATGAGGTCAGCAACCACAGAAGAGCACAAAGAGGGACTTTAATCAATCAGTCCATAGTCACTTGAGAAAAGACTAAGTTGCCTCCACTAGACACTGGCCAACCCTCATTGCAAGGAAAGTTTTCAGTCAAAATAATCTCTTCCTTTCATAAGGATTCCCACTTGTGACTTCACATTGCCTATGGACTCTGGATGCAAAGCTTGCCCTGTTAGATGTCTTCAGTGCAGTGGTAGGGAACGGATACCAAAATGTTTACTTAATGATAATCTGGAAGGAAACAGACATCCTAGGGTGAAATGCATTAACAAATTTTAAATACTTGTTTTAGGCTGAGATGAGTAAAATCTTACTTTTCAGTCTACAGGTGGACTGAAAGTGGAAAACACATGGCAGATATTTACTTCTAGAAGATCTTAAAATTTGGGAGTTTAGTTCCTCCTTTTGATCATGGCAGGGTTATATCAATTGCCTAAATGGTTTAGCACAGTCCTCTGGAAGAATTAACACCATGTGATGAAAAAATACCATCAACAAGTGAAGAATGTACTAGGGAACACATCAAGATAATGAGAAAAAAAAGTGTTAGGATATAGTTCAAAGACTGCCAGTTGCAGAAAACAAACTACTCATAATCTTTATATGCTTCATGTTTTCATGCAGTAGTATCATTTTCTCCTCTAATCAGAACAAGCGAAAAATCTAACTACAGCCAACCAAAAATTTCCCACCCAGCTCTTTTTCTTCTCCCTTCCTGAAACTGCAAGCCATTACACTGGACAGCTGGGAATTTCCCTCTCTCTAAGGGCTCTGTAACCTCATGTGAGTAATCCTCTACAGAAGATAGAATAATTTTTCACTAAGATTATGCCAGTCCTCAGGTTACCGAAGAAGCCACATTCATATTTTCATGCGAGTCTTTTGGAAATTAGTGCTAGCTATCTCATAAGTGGGTTTATTGAATAAGGAAGAATATGGTAACACTGCTATTGAGTTTCTTGGAAGATTTTGCCTGATATAGTTTATAAGTCTCTGTAGAACTCTTTGTAATGTCATACTGGGGTCTTCCTAACTCATTCTGTATCACACAGAAAGTTGTCCTAGGTCTGAAGTGGTTAGTATCATATCATGGCACATTAAACTGAAAACAGAGAAATACAAAGAGATATCATAGATGCTGAGCCTATATTCCTGCTCCTCTTCTCTCAAAAGTTTCAGTTTCAAAAATTTTAATTTCAGAAAAAGTCTCAAGCATGATCTGCTTTGCTTTGATGATTAGGAAAGTTAGACTTACACCTAATCAGGTCTTTAGCCAAACACTTGCTAGAGACAAATGTTACCTCATTAATCTACTGGTTGTTTAGAGAATATGGTCAACTTGCAAGCAGGAGAGTAATTCTGTGTTTCTGAAGAGTTCAGTTTTCAAAATACTTTAAGATGTAGGAATACTCCAGAGTAATAAGCTGCCAAAATGCCAAATTTTGTTTTATGTTACTTGTCCCCAAATCCTCTATAATAACACAGAGTAAAGCATTCACACCAGCCCTCAGGACTTTGTAGCACATGCCTGAAAGCTGGCAGCTCGGGGGTAACTCACACTGCTCAGGTCACCTGCTCACTTCTCCCAAGGAACATAACTCCCTGGAGCTATCACCTCACTCAAAGACCACCCTGATTACTGGGTAAGATTGACAAAAAAGAATGATGCCTATTTATACTATCAAGATAAAATTTTAAAACAGATTATTAGGATATTGGAAAAAACAGAGATAAATGCATTATTAAGCATCCTCCGCAGCTTATATATCGCATCAGTTACCACAGAGGGCTATAAACCTAGTCTTTTGACCTAAAAAACTTCCTATGGTGGTTTTGCTAAAAGCAAAGTTTCTCTTCAGCTCTTACAACTTAATTGTTTGAATGGGTCTTCAGATCAACCTCAGTCCCTGCAGACTCAGTTCTCCTGCTGA
>NW_008618483.1:14820-17467 GCF_000691845.1 Merops nubicus
CTGAATTTGTGGATTTCCTGTGTCCTTTCTAAAGATATGTCTTCATAATATTGGTAGGTGCAGTCTGCGCTAGCTTCTTCTCATTGTGTCTCACTGTGCTGAACCTGGAACGTGCTGCTAAATGACTCCGTTTTCTTCACAGCACATAGTGGAGAACAGAGGGTCACAAAGAACAAATGAGCTGCTGAAGGAAAGGGTATGAGAAACAGATCAAGTAAAAGAGTAACCTTTTGATGTGTCTTCTCAGCAGCTGGCAACTAAAGGATTAGAAATTTCCTCTACAGAAGACTGAATCAGGACAATTATATATATATATGGAGGAGGGCCATGAAGATGATCAGGGGACTGGAGCACCTCCCCTGTGAGGAAAGGCTGAGAAAGATGGGGTTGTTCAACCTGGAGAAGAGAAGGCTCCAGGAAGACCTTATAGCAGCCTTCCAGTACAGGAAAGATGGAGAGAGACTCTTTTTCAGGGAGTGTAGTGATAGGATGTAATGGTTTGAAACCTGCTGCCCCTGGTGGGTGGAGATCTGAAACCCTAAACCAGGTACAAGCCTGAATGAAAGGGGCGTACACCTGTCCTATTCCCACTCCCCTTTTCCTGTCTTCGGGACTTCCTGCCAAGGTCTATAAAAAGGGGAGAAAGGCACGCCTCCCGCCTCTTCCTCTTGCTCTCTTGCTCCCTTGCCTTTCACCCCGGACACACACACACGCTGCTCTGCTGCTCCCTGTGCTACACGTGGCCGTGGCCATCTTGGAGACCTGGGCCTGATCTACAGACTCTTCCCTGCCTCCATCCACGTCCAAGGATTGTGCATCCAGCTTCAATCCACCTCAATCCAGCGAGATCCAGCACCGGGGAGCCTCAGCATAGCATTTGGGTTTTGTATATTTGGAAGTTTAATCTTCCTTACCTTGTTGTTCCTACAACCCCCCTTCCCTGTTAAACCCCTTCCCTTCTTCCTTTCTGATCCCTGTTAAATAATATATTTAATTTTGTTAATTTTCAATTTGGTGCAAGGTTTTCATTACCCCTGCCTTCCTTATTTACCTCTCTATCTGGGAAACTGAGGGATAAGGGAGGTGGGACACAGTTCTGCCTTCTAACCTGGACAGAACATAGGATGAAAGGTAATGGTTCTAAAATGAGAAAGGGTAGATTTAGATCAGATATTAGAAAGAAACCTTTACTGTGAGGGTGGTGAGGAACTGGAACAGGTTGCCTAGGAAAGTTCTGGATGCCCCCTCCCTGGAAGTGTTCCAGGCCAGGCTGGATGCGGTTTTAAGCAACCTGGTCTAGTGGAAGGTGTCCCTCCCCCAAGGCAGGGGGCATGGAACTAGATGATCTTTAAGGTCCTTTCCAACTTAAACCATTCTCTGTGTGTGAGCATACACACACACACACATTACTGGTCTCTGTAACTTTGTGCTAAACAGTTCCATGTTTTGCCCACCTCTTTCTCCCTGATAATTTCACCCTGCTTCTGGCTACCTTGTAATTTCAGAACTTTTACTTGTTCTTGTATTGTAAAAAATTGTGGAGGATGATTCCCTATCACCTTCTCTGTTCATGACTTTCTACCCCTCTCTCATAACCCTGCTGCCTCTAACTGAATATCTCTTCTGGGAAATAAACGGTCTTAATCTGTTTAGCATACCTTCACATAGAGCGCTGTTTCATATCGATTGCCATAGCTCTCGCTCTTCTGTCTAAATATGCTTGCTGTTTTATACACTTTTTCAGAGGGGATATCAAAACCATTGGGGGTTTTTAAGATGTGGGTTCACCACTGATTTACAAACAAAAACCCCATAGGGCTGTGCTCTGATGTTCTGGTCTCCACTTCCTCCCTCACAGTGTGAAATCATCACAAAACCAGCATGCTGAGGAGGATCTGCTCAGAGCTAGCTGATAGAAAATGCTCAGAGCAAGATGCCACCACTAAATCCCATCCTTCTCTGGGATTTTACAAGCTCCAGATCAGGATTAAAAACCACAAAACCGTCTCATGAGGAGCACTCCATGGCATCATATACAAGATATCCCATTGTAGGCAGAGCACTCAATGGATCTGGGAGAGGGCTTGTCCAATTTACCCCTTTTCGATGCTGATAATTCAAAGCCATCCTTCTCAGCTCCAGAAGAGTACTCATAAAAGTTAACTTACAAATGGGTGTCCTCCCAAGTGATGCCTTGACTGATAGAGGAAGCATCCAACCCTCCTTTGGCTCAGTGGGTCCTGGAGGGTTTTTTGTTAAGTAGAACAGATTTAAAATATGGGATAGAGAGTGTGTTCTCTTCAGACTAAAACAATAACAGGGCACTTTCTTTAAAAGAAACGTGGCTTTAAATTCATTGAACTAAGAAACTAAACTGGTTTTCTGTGTGCTTGTCCAAATCTCCAACTAGTGAGCTACTATACTAAGGGAAAAGAGTGCACATAAAATAAAAACAGTTGTTCCATTTTTACATCCCCGGATCTATTAGATTCTTTGTGATAATAGGGACCCTATAAGACATCTTAAGCTGAAATGTTGGAATATTCAGAAGTTATTCTTCACTCCCGAAATTCTCACCTTAAAAGCCTAATTTTTGTAAATGTGGGAATAAAAATGGACAATTGTACACTATGCAGTGACACTCCTT
>NW_008618483.1:17498-20785 GCF_000691845.1 Merops nubicus
CTTGCAAGAGCAGAAAAGCAAGACATTCTTTCTTATTTTTCCTGGCATACATCGGCTTCAGAACTGATACTTCTACCACAGGATAGCAGCAAGAAAATCGGTGTGTTTTATTCAACTTGACAATTTGCAGAGTCTAGCAACAGGGAAAGACAGGATTTTTTTTTTTTTTTGCCTTTCTTTTTCTTTTGCTTTGTTGATATTTTTTCCTCTAGATAATGGAAATGAATAGAGCAAAAGGAAAGATGGGTTTGAATTCAGAAGAAATGAGGCTTTGATCTTAAAGAAGGTAAAAATTAGAGCACTGAGAATACATATATCACTAGGTCAGGGGAAGTGATGTCACACTCATAATGAGCAACAACAATGCTTCTGAAAAAAAAACTTCAAAAATAACTCCTAGATATTAAATCAAGGGGTATGTTTGCATGTTAACTGCCTCCAAGCAATCTTTTATATTAAACTGCTTTATGTGCAAGACTTCCACATCATTTACAGGGCAAGTGTTTAGGAAAATAGGGGCTTTCCAAGCGCCTGAAAAGATTGTCTGACTGATTGTCTGTCTACAGGTTTTCTTTTAAGGCTATTTTAAGTATATGATCCCATCCTAGCTATTTAGCTCAGGAACCTGTCAATTACACACTGCCTAATTGAACTCTTGGATACTGTAGGATTGCAAGCCACAAAGCACATGAACAAAAATGTGAAGAAACAGTTTTCTGCTGTGATTTCGCTCTTCAAACCCAATTTGAAAAGGTCAAAATTCAGATTACACAACCCCATTGAGACTTAGGGACTAAACTGGGACAGTCAGGGGCAGGGGGGGAAAAATCAGTGCTAATTTTTTCTTCCACTTTTGAAAGGCAACAGGAGGTCTTTAATATCAGTTACTTGCTGGGGCTGATAGCAAGGTCTGAGGGTGGGGAGAGGACAATGAAAACCAAAAAAGGGAAACATATGAGTCAGTTTTGGTCCTGCTGAGCTAGTAAATGGATGAATGACTGACTGTGACATCTCCTTCAGAGACACTTTGCAGTCCTGCCTTCTCTTGTTTGATTTTCTTTCTTCAAAGAGAAAATATGGGATACTAAACAGATTGAGAGGCTAAATTAGGAAGAATACCACTAGAATCAATTTTACAATAGGCTAGAAATAAATTGTGTATTTCACAATGGTTGGACTGTGGTTCTGAGCCAAAGCCCCCTGAGGTTCAGTGAAAACCTCCTTGATTTCAACAGGCTTTGTGTCAGAACCTAAACCACAGTGTTTTACAGAAATGAGCGACAATATCTACCGTGATATGCATTAAAATAGTTTAAACTACCTATTTAATCACCACACAAATGGATTTACACTGTTTCCATGTTTATGGATTGACTGCATAAACAACTGTGACCTCAGCTGGTGTATATCCTTAGGACTCTACCAGCTCCAGTGGAGCAGTGACAGTCTGTCAGCAGGGAAAGCTGAAACAAAAAGAACGACAAGGGACTTCATACGGTGTATGGTCATCCATGCTCTTAAGTAGTATAAAATATGACTGAGTGAGCTCATAAATTTAGCTGATGAGCTGTTACTCTAAGGAAGATAAAGCATCTAACCACATATGCTCATGTAGCAGGTGGCCTGTAGTTATGATCAACCCCAAATATTGTCAGAACTGTGCTTTGCACCCTCTGATATTTAAGGGGTAATTGAGAGTTAATTCTATTGACCTTATTTGCAGAACCTCTTCCATCCTGGTACCATTAGTGACTGTCAGGCAGCACACTTTACAAAGCTGTCTAGTGAAGGTCTTTTGTTTTAGTGATTTTTTTTTCTTTTTTTTTTTTCCTGAGGCATTTCAGTCGTGTAACTTCAACAATCAATTTTGGCCCAAAGCAGCATGGGCCTCAGTCACAGAGAAACAAGTATTTGCATGCAAACTTGCTATTAAAGGACCAGGGAGAAGAGTAAGTCCACAAAAGCTTAAGAAATGGGAATCTGAGTTGAATCATCACACAGTCAGCTAAATTACTGGCCCTGTAATTAGCCTTTTTGAAGGTCTCTCAAATTGTTAATCCCTTTGCTAGTTATAATTGCTTTATTGAATCTAAATTAATCCAATGTTTTAAAAAATAATCATGCAATTCTAACAGCTACATAAAATTAAAAAACAAATATGGAAACTACTTTGAGAACTAGTTCACATTAGACTCTGATGAAACAATTAGTCTCAGGAACGTTTTTTTTTTGCAGCATTTTGTTGGGGGAGCATTGAGTTTGGGGGCTGGGGGAGTTAATATTTTATTTACACAATGCATACAAAGCAGCTGTATTTAAAAATTCAGTGGCTTGGGAGTGTTCACTGCATATGGAGAGTGAGTCAGTGCCAAATCAGAACTGGATCCATGCCAGGAAAGAGAGCCGGGGGTTAGACATCTGTAAAGTATTGGATGGGATGGAAGACAATCCTAAACCACTTCTGTTCATTACACACCTAGGCCATTCATCTAGATTTGAATTTCCAGACCAAAATCACTGTATATAAAGATGGACATTTGCATACTTTGCAGTACACATTTATTGGGTCCCAGAAGGGCTAACTTAACCTGAACATACACCACTGAAATACCCAAGGGTAATCAGGTCTTATCTGACCCAGTCTGGGATAGGAAAAAAAAAAAATATATCATCCAGGTGTCTGTGACTTCCAGCACTACCAGGAATTACCTCATTATCATAACCACTAGCCTCATCAGATAAAGAAGAAGATGGGGGGAAGGACATGGAAACACGAGAAGGAGAGTAGATAAAAGGGAGCTAGGGAGAAGAAAAAACATGTTGAGTTTTAATTGAGCTTGGAGAGGAAGCAGGAGGAGAAAAACATGGTTGGTTTGGTTATGATTTATTCTCTCTAGTGATCTGTGTTTGCAGTGGATTGAAACATGTTCTTATTCCTAATATATATTTCATACCTTTTTTATTAAGTGTGAAGTTAAGGATGAGCAAGATTAAATTGTGGGCAAAGTGTAACATTTATTTAGAGCAAATCTCATCAGGCATTACTTTGTAAAGTCCAGTGAGCATGTTAACATCTTCAGAGCTGTTACTGCTGATTAATCTCTGAGCCCTAGCTGAAGGAATATGTTGTTCGAGTATATATCTTACAAGAAACATTTAAATGCATTACACTTTACGTAATCCTGTATATGTATAGTGTTCAATCTTGATAACCAGTGCTTCACCAAGAAATCATCACTGACTGAGCACAGGAAGAGAATTTGAGGTTACATTTGGAAAGGGAAAGA
>NW_008618483.1:20816-26743 GCF_000691845.1 Merops nubicus
GGAAAAAAGAGTAGAGGCAGGTACATAAACCAGTGGAAATACAACCCTCTTACTCCATCCACCTATAAAAGTAAGAAGAGGTGGCCAAGCTTGGAGGGGTAGCAGGAGAGAACCAACACAATGAACAGAGATCACTGGTACCAAGTCACCAAGGATCCATAAATTATTAGAACTGTTGACACCTACTTGGCGCTTTGATTCCTATTTGATATTTTGTTAAGAGAATTTCCAGAGATTTCATGTTTACATAGCCATTTAAAGTTCCATATTCATATGTACAGATATGCATTGCCTTTTTTTTTTTTTTTTTTTTTACAAACTACTTTTTTGGATTGTTAAGGCTCCAGCAGTATATATGAGCATTTAGAATATCATCACAAATAGCTCTGATAAAAATGAAAGGGGTGTTTGAAATTAGCCCAATGTAGTTTAATGTCCAGTTACCCTTGGGAAAGCAAATGTGTACTAAAATGCCATCTCTGAAACACAGCTCGGTATCTCTTTGACACCAATGAAGCATGACATCTGCTCATAAGCATACTATTATTGTACATGCTATTCTCTTCACTTGGTTAGGATACCCTGAGTAACTCTTCATTTATGGAGCTTTTAGCTGAACAAATTTTAATTTGTATGCATAGGAGAATTTTATGACACATAGTTATCAAATGGTCCATTGCTATAACACACTTTTTTTTTCCATGATCACCAAACTCATGATTCTATAAACAAACAAAAAAACCCAGCAGGTTCATCTGGATGTGTCTTATATACTTCAGGTTCTTTTTTTAACTGCCAGCCCTTCTTGAAGTCTTCAACCATAGCTTCAGTTGAGACGCTCATCCCACACCAGGCATAGCCACCAGCATTTATACCACACCAGCTACCTCCATCTGAGGGAAAGGTACAAAGAGTTCTAGGACACTGGTCTGGCCAAATCGCCCATTCCTCAATGATCCAGTACCCAGGAAAGACACATTTAAAATCGCTTAGTCAAATTAACTAAGTGAAGTAGCACAAATTACTAAGGGCCGGTATAAAAGGGCAGCACAAACCCACAGGAGAAAAACTGTGGGCTCAGAAGCATGCCTGTGACAAAATTTGAAGTGGAAATAATAAGAAAAGACTTTTGAGTACATTATTATCAAAAGAAAAATTGAAGAAGGAAACAATTAACAACATTATATAGTTAATTACTAACAAGTGGTCTAAACCTTTGACTCTCAGACAGGTTTTGGGGAGCAAAATGATATCTCTTATTAGACTGTCTAATTTAGTAGTAAAAGAAAAATAGATAAGCCTTCAAGAACACAAACCCAGCTCCCAAAGCAAATGCTTGTCTATTTTCCAGCCATATCCATTGGATTAATAAAGAGATTGCCTTTTCCCTGCAACCTTTACTTGCTTATACCCAGGCTATCATAGTTACAGCACTATCACTGTATCTTTAGAGTGTTCAATGGTCTTTTTGCTACAGCCTTTGCTTAAAAGCTCAGTTTTAATGTCATAGCCAATTCTAATAAATTATAAAAAGAAGGGTAAAGGTCAGGCTGGAAAAAGGAAAGAATAATCCTAGAATCTACATAGACAATGTAGAAGTTTTGAAGTTGAATAGGTCTGAGGTAATTCAGCACTGAGAACACAGAAAAACAGTTTCAAGAGCCATCAACTATTATATTTAGCAACTTGAGGAATGCAAATTCCAGAATACTAGAAAAGGCAAACATTTACTTACTTTTTAGATGTCAAAAAGAAGAGAACCTGACTTCAATTACCAGAAAAATATCAGAACAAATAAATAAAAGGTCTATTTGTAAGCATTTGGAATATAATCAGGATGTAAGAGCCAAAATGATTTTTAATAAATAAATCAGATCAGGACAAATTCATTTCACTCTACAGCAGATAACAAGCTTTAAGGAAAATGGAGAATAAATATTGTCATGCATCAGGATTGTAGATTTTGACATCTCACAGGACATTTCCATAAGCAAGTGGATTTAAGGTAGTTAGTTACTTGAGAAATTCCATTCAAAGAACAGTTATCAATGATTCATTTTCAAATGAGCTGGATGCAATAGGTCAGGTTCTGAAAAAATCCTTCTGTAAGACATGTGGTAGATACAGATGCTTTTTACATTTCAAAATTACACTAAGCTAAAAAGTCATCATACCCTTCACAGTGCAGAATGTACATTGTAAGTGACCTTGGTGAACAGCAGAAATTTTAATTCGGCTAAACAGCTAAATGAATTTACATGCACTTACACAAGGAAAATTATCTGCACCAATACAAGCTAGAGAATGACTGGCAAGACAAGCACAGTGTAGAAAAGAAACTAACAATTAGAATGGGTCACAAACAAGCAATAAAATCATACCACTGCATAAGCAGCAATCATACTGGGTTAGAGAAAATTAGTATGTTCTATGTTAAACACATAAAACATTCCTTTCATTCTACTCAGTGCTCTTTTAGCTGGAGCTATGTGACCACTGCAGGTTATCACAGGTCAAGAAATACATCAACCAACTGGAGAAAGTCCCCAAAAGAGAAATAAGAGTTACCTTCCAGGAAAAGTGATCTAGCATAAGACTTTGCAAGAACTGGGCTTGCTTAATCCAGGAGGGGGAAGCCTAGGAGGAGATTTGATAAGAGTTTTCAAATTTTCAGCAAGATTCTTTGTGCAAGAAGATAATTGTTTTCCATAACCTCTGAATAAGAGAAAAGATTGAAATATGGAGGAAGTTGGTTAGAGGTGAGAGAAATATTGCAGTGTGAAAGTCCAACTAATCAATGAGTAACACACCTACAGAGATTTTTTCCTGCTTGTTAGAAATTTTAAGGAGGAGTAAGTCAAACAGCATGGATTGGTTTTCTGTGGATCTCATAAATATTCCTCAGAAAGTATTACTATGAAACAGTATGCAACTTTCTACCTTTTCTCTATTGCATGGACACTGATGCTAAGCACTTACCTCTATTAAGAGCATTATAATGTAAGTTGAATATAACACTGAAAGTAAAATGATTGCCAAAAAGAATAATTCAAAATCCCTTTAACTAGGGAGCATGTTAGTGAATACAACAGAGGAATAGAATCTGGAGATATATATGATTTTCACAGTATTTTTTACAGTAGACCCTACTTTCTGCCCAAATATTTCATTGTTCCAAAAACATCAGAGTTTAGTTATCAATTACACCCACAAAATATAAATGTTGTTGTGAGTAGTCCATATCGCATTGGTTTCTCAGGTTACTGCATGCTCAACAGTTTTCTGTTTCTTCACATTAAAAAGTAAATAACAAAGTCATTTCCTGCAACCTGCAGCTCTTATATCTTATTATCTATTAATTATATTATATTAATTATATCTATTATAAATAATATCCATTATTTCATAAATATCAATTTTTACCCCTTTCCCACTTCGAATTTTTCACTAGGTTGTTATTTATGTCATATTCCTGATGATATTTACATAACACCAGCATGATTATGGACAAACCTATAGCCTTTAAATATTCATCAGCATACCATATGGAAATAAATTCTTTAATCAGTCTGGATACTCCTTTAAGTGTCTCAGAGAGATGAAATAATGAAAATTGTATCTTGGGCCATTAAGAGGTAAAGTGGTCCCTGACCTCACTTACATAACTAGATTCCCTACTTTGTTGTAGCCTCAAGTCTTTGTCATTTCTTACCTTTATGTTTGTGAGAGGGATATTATAGAGATGTTTAATGAAGCCTGTGATGTCCTTCAACTCTTTATAGTGCCTTAATAGCACACGTGTACTCTAAAACAGCCCCCTCCACCTGGATGGAGAAGCACCACCAAGGCCAATAGACATTCTGCACACAAAGCTGGGGAGGACCAAGTCCAAGCACAGCGAGAAGGTAATGTAATGAGATTACCCTCACTGTTCAGAACTATGTCTGAAAGTCCTTCTCTTTCATAAAACACTTTTCCTGTTCTTGAAAATAATGGGGAATAGCAAAGCATAACTGCAGCTAACATTTTACCTGCCTGTGTTGCTGTGCACTCATAAAACTCACAAGTCACTCACACAATTCACTCACTTTTGTAGATGTATACAAGAGAAAGCATTCATAAGATCACACTTGTCAATATAGGTTCTTGTACTTAGAACAAATCTATGCATATACATTTTTTCTAATTTTTTTCAGTGACTAGGGACTTTTCATCTCATAAAACGTAACACTATGAGAGAATAATATTTTTGAAAGTTTCTTTACTTCATTGACAGGATTTCTTCAAAACTGGTGTCATCAAAAATAATACTTGAGAAAGGTTTTAAAGTTATTTTTAAAAACAAATACACACAATTTCTGAGAGGAAAGAGAAAGCTTGTGGTGAGCTCTACAAAACCACAGCCTACTGCTGCCCTGATAGTTATTCCTTGCTCCCAGTTACTGGACCACATGCCAAAGCAGCTAAGACAACAGGGTCCAGGAATAATTGTGTCAGAGCTTTATAGCTGCCACTGGGTCTGTCACATCATTAGGCTGCTCCTGTGCTGCTTGTCTTCCTTGTCCTCCTGAATGCCATTTCCTTTCAACATTTTTTTCCTATAATTTGTCTCTATTTTACCCATTCATGAATAACATTCCACTCAAATCCTATAGACATCCTGCTGTACACAGGGTGCATATAGTAGACCTTCAAACAGTGAACGCAGGTTTTGCTCAGGTGGGCAGATGGGTTTAAGAAGCACATGCCTGCTGGCCTTGGAAATCACACCTGGAGCCTTTCTGCTGAACTGCAGCCTGCACACAACCAGCCTGCTTGGTTTTCCGTCTGAGGCCTTCACAAATACACACCTCACCTTGTTAGTGAAGTACCCATTTCCTATTATAATTAAGATGTTCTTTTTTTTCTAATGAGATCCTGGCTCAATTTGGAAAACTCAGACTTGGCTTCAGATTTCATGTGACCTGTTCAGCTCAGCAAAGTGTAGTTTGCTGTCTGGAAGCAACTTAAGGATATCCAAAGTTTGATTTGGTTTGAATTCCGTATTCTGCCACCGAGATAAAAATGGAACTGTGACATTTTAGAAGGTGTCTCTATATACATAGCTCAGACGGAAAGCTCATGAGGTATCCTGTATATCCTGTGTGCCTCCACAACAAAATACCCAGACCACAGGTTTTGTGGCATGCAATAAGTTATCTACCACTCAGCCCCCTATTTTTCCACACTATGCAGATGTTACGAGCCTAACATACAACCCTACACAAGACACAAGATCTCATAGCAAATGGCAGGTGGGGAGGGGAAGAAACCAGGGTCATGGCCAGATACAGGCCCCACGGTTGTCAGATCTCCCCACTGGTTCCCAAGAGATGACATCTGTAAAACAGCATTGCGACATCCTGTATAATTAAGGGCTTGTCAGCAAAAATAAGGTCCTTTAGGGCAAAGGTGCAGCCAGCACTTGCCTGGTGTGCTGCAGGCAAGGTCCTGGTCCTCCCTCTCCCACTGTCCTTGCTTAAGTGCCTTGTCAAAATTGTTGTTGTTGCCCCACTAGGAGTGCAGGCACTGTGTACCAAAGAGGAGAAAGAAACCCCAGATAGGTGGGAAGCAGGAAGGAGAAGGTCTAACCTGGCTTCCTACTCTCTTGGCCTCAGTTTTGATCTATAGATCACAATATCATATGATTTGTGATCCATGGAGCTAAGGAACCATCCTCTGTTCTCCCTTATTTGGACACAGGATACATATCCAGAGGACTGAAAAGGAGGTATTCCATCTTTTCCAAGCGCCATTCATGTAGCTCCACATCATCCATTGCCAGCTTGCATCTCACAAAACCAGACTTTCTTCAGTGACAAGAAACCTTTACACCATAAGTTTCTTAAGGCCTAGTTTTTGCACAGAGAACGAGACTGCACCTTTTT
>NW_008618483.1:26770-44916 GCF_000691845.1 Merops nubicus
AGCAAGTGCTACATACGCATTGATAAATTGAAAAATAATAACAAATTGCCTTCTCAAAAACATTAAAAATACACACTTTTAGTGTGTAGGAACCATTAATTTAATTTTTAAGTATTTTATTATTTAATTATTTTAATTAATTTTTTTTAATGAAACCATTTAATGTTTAGGAACCATTACGAAAATACACTAATACTGCACAGTACAGATGACATTCTTATCTCCAGAATGTCCTGACCTGAATCTATCTTTATTCAGTAAATTTTCATGAAGATAGATTGATCGCTGGAGACTTCACCAAGCACAAAGAAGCAAAGTGATGTGTCCACAGTAGGTGTAACAGTGATTCAGAAGCATCCTTTCTCAACTCTTTACTACACCTGTTAAGCAATATTTCTTCACTTTATTAACAGGCTAAGAGATGATGAGAATTAATCACTGTGGTTGTGTTTACTGATAAAACATATATCACAGAAGATTGTGTTCATTATGTCTGGGGTTGGGGGGAAATCATACATTGCACCAAATGACTGTGTCAGTTCTGCTGCAAGCACATTTCTTGCTGCTCAGCTATAAATAGTGCTCGCAACGTATGTGAGAAAGATCACTCTCCATTCTGAGGTGGGAAATAGCTGAAGAAAACTGTTCTGGTAAACAAGGCCTTCCTGACGGCTGTCTGAATAATTGGCAGTGAGCACAGCTCCTGGATCACTCTGCTGACAAAAACTGCCTCACTCCTCCCTGCTACTAAAGCAACACTGCCTGTCAGGGAAGGCTGAGACCACTAATATGGCAGCTGAGGAGTCTTGTTGCTTGCCTTAGAAAACTACACTTTAGCAGACCATCCCCATGACTCAGGAGTTCACTGCAGCTCCCATCTCAGCTGTTGATACCACCGTCTCCCTGCTCACCACAGGCTCAACAGCCCCACGTGGTAAACACAAAAGGTGTGGTTTTCCAAGTTAGAGATTCTCAAGGATGACAATTTCACAGCCTCTTTCTCTGCTCCTTCAAAAGGATTTTCTTGTATCTCACTGGAGTATTCTCTGCTACAGCTTAAGTACGTGTTTTGCTGTACTGGTCACCAAGCATATGGAGAATAAACTATGTCCTTTTACACACTTCTTGGTTTACTTTTCAACATCCTGGAGAAAGTCAGTATACCTGCTAATGGTATTTTACATATTTCAAGACTATTAAGAGTTCTTATCTTCCTGTTCCAGTAAGCACAAGGCATGCAGCAGGACTGCTACATTTAATCTTTGGATGGAAAGTATTTTTAAAGGACCACACACCTCTGCTCTATTCAGCAGTGTCACACAGCATCTGCAGTACCTGCATCACACAGCATTTAACGCTCTGTGTTGCCTCTTCACTAAACACATGTAAAGTGTTACCTGCGACTGTGCCGCCACATCCCATGAAGTACCCCTGTGAGAAAGCCCAGGAATTCCTCCTTATGACACTAAGCCATAGCTACATGAGCATAAAATACGCCAGCTGATTTTGCTATTGCTATTTACTATTGCTAGTAAAAATACCATGAAACACAGAAATATTGTTTGTCAGATAGATTTAGGATGCAGACAAAAACAATGGAGCGTATTCATACCATCCCCATTGTCAGTGTGCACAAGTCATCCTTCAGAGGTGTCCACCCCTTTGTACTGACTCTATGAGGAACACGGTCTCCTAAATCTCAGTGCACCAGATTGTGTCTCAGTCTGACATCTAAAGCAGACAAAGAACCAATCTTGCATCAGCACCAGCATAGATGGTTCTCTCAGCATAGCACTCCTGGCATGTTCAATATTTGAGCAAGATCATGCACAACAAAATTCCCATAAGCATTCTGTCTGGCAAAACTCAATGGCTCTAATACTTCCAAAGGAAAAAGCCCAGTCCTGACTGAAATTGATTTGTTTTTGAATTTAAATGAAAGCACAAAAAATATTTTTCAGTCTTCAGTCTAATAATTATGATGAGGCATCTGAAGCAAAATACGTCATTCTGAGTCACTGGTCAATATATACATGCTTTACATGGTTAATACTGGGTTTCACGGTATAGATAGCGTGTTCCAAGCTTCTTCATCTATCCAGATCTTCAGAAAGAACCCGTTTAGTTACCAGTGACATTTAGAATATGCTATTTGTTTTTCTTTTCCTTTTAGATGTTCAAGAAAGGACTTTGATATGGCCCATAATGTGCCGGAGTGTATTTTTAAAGAGCACTTTGAGGGAAGAGGAAGAGAATAAATACATAAAAATAAAGCCTGATCTAAATTAGCAAATTACGTATTCCCAGATGTTTCCTTCTTGAGATCTTGCGTAGAGCAATTCCATCAGGACACCTGTAGCTTAAGCTTTTCAGTTGTTAATAAAACTTTCCTCCTTTTTTATAATCTGATCTCATATTTTCCAGAGTGATGTTCTTTTCACTTCACATCATCTGTATAAACAAATAAAGCACTCCCTCACCCACAAACACAAGCACATGCATACTCCTCTCTTTGGTCTGCATACAGTAGCTTGGCACCAAAAAGATATGCGATTAAGTTTTAACAAGTGTCAAAACCAAGTGGTTCACAGACACTTACCTGGAGATCAGAATGTGCTTTAGGTGCTTTCTGAAATTCAAATTAGCAAGTGTCATTCTTCCTGCCTTCTATCACACTTCAGGGAATGTTTGATCAGTGGAGAGTGAATGAGACACAGACAATGAGCAAGAGAGAAACCCCCAGGATCCAGGTGATCAGACTTTCTGCTCCCAATCATTGCCACTGCCTCTAGGAGCATGTAAATAACCAGGGTTATTCTTGCTTACATAGCCATATTGCAGGGCACTAATGCAGTGTACTGTAGAACCAATTTCCTCATAAATATTTAGGTCAAGGATTTCAACACAGAACAACAGCACAATTAACAATTTGAAATGTTATCACTGAAAGTTATTTTTTACACCATCAGCTGGAATTAAGCAGACATGCCTTTGTTAAGTTATGATACAGCTATCATTTGTAATACAATATCAATGCAAAAACATTCCCTCAGAGCATTGATCAGAAAATTCATAATCTTTTTTTGTTCACTGAAGTATACATTTTATAAAGGCTCTCATGGTCTCATGTTACTGCCATGTTGCTCAGAAATAAAAGATGTTGCAAAGGAAGGAAGGAGATCTAATGTCTCATGACCTACATGGGTTCTTTATTGTTAAAAATGCTAAATTTAGGCGGTTTCTGTCTAAGGGGAAAAAAAAGAAAGAAAAAGAAAGAAAGAAAGAAAAGAAAGAAAGAAAGAAAGAAAGAAAGAAAGAAAGAAAGAAAGAAAGAAAGAAAGAAAGAAAGAAAGAAAGAAAGAAAGAGAAAGAAAGAGGTAAGTATCTAGAAAATGTAGCAGTCAAATTCAATATGAAGTTTATACTACACAGAGTTGTCAGAATTAATGTGCCAATGTTTACCTACATCTACCCCTCATACCTCTCTAATGTACTATTCCACAAGTTCTTAGAAAAAAATACACCAACAAACACAAAAAAAAAATTGTAATATCTGGTTGCCATGTATGAGCAAGAGTGGTGATCTCTTCTTCATAAAATAAAATAAAATAAAACCTATTAAGAATTAAGTCCTGTGAACTGTAAGGATCTGCATTCTTTGTCCACTTGAGTAACCCATTAAGCTGATACATTACAAAGGGAAAAAAAAAGGGAGGGAGGGGAAATCAAGTGTCAGGAAAATAGGAACTATCCAAGGAATAAGTTTCTTCTTCTCATTTGTGCTCAATCAGTCCTGTACCATCAATAATCTTCTGTGTTTGCACACCCAAAGCTAAACAGCCCATCCTCCAACCTCACACTGAGCTGAGGGTTGAGTTTTAACCAGATTGCCTACACTGACTTTTTGTCCATTTGCACCCACTTTAAATAATGACTCCTCTTTCCTGATGCAGGACAGAAAAAAAAAGTGACATCTAGTTTTATACTGACCTGTTGAACATGGGATTAATTCTTTCCTGGATATTGATGTGATTTTGGGTAGTGATGTAAGTGGTGTAAAACAGACAGGGCACAGGGTAAGAAACACTGGTAAGACTGAGGCACCCTGAAATCTTTATATTTTCTGTACGTTTTTCCTGTAGTTCCCACCTTAAGTTTCAGTCCCTCACCAAACTGCACAAGGACCTGCTACCCCAAGTCCTTGCACAGAAGGCAGTGGTATGGGTGTGCAACACACACACTGCACGCCGAAAAGGAACCTCTTCACAGCAGTTCTTCTTAGATGGAAGGTGAACTAAATGCAGCCCTGTCAGAGCACATTCTTGACTGCATTTAATTCTCAAATGACCTGTTTTCCTACTTACAGAGCAGTGCAAGGCAAGGACAAAAGAGGCATTAACACATTTGAAACCACATATGTCTCTTATTGTTAATAAGAGCCCTCATATATATAGAAAAAGTACAATTGCTAAGTCTTATTAACAAAGAATGAGATTACCCCATTCTGTGACTTGCTGATCTGTTATATGTACTTAGGAGTACAGGATGTGCTATGTACCTTAAAATCTTTGCAAAGATCCTCTAACTTGTCTTTCAGTGGTGCTAATTTTAATGTGGCTATTTTTTGTAGACAGCAGGTAAGATCTGAGTGCTTTCTGAAAATGCAAGAAGATTTAAACGGATGAAGGGTCCAGATCTGAAGACATTCTTTTTTTAGTTCTTTGCTATATTCAACAGTCTATTCTTTTAGGCTGATGTAATCAGTTCAGAGAAGGTATCAGCAGTAAGCTTGAATTGCAGTGTATAAAAGCAACAAAGAAATCACTCTGTTCACCTTGTCCTAAAGATTTCCTCCAAATATATAAATACACACATACATAAATGCCTTTATTTATAGCTTTGTGGTAAAGAAAGAGAAAAGCATTGAATCAATTTTCAAATTTTCTTCCTTTATCACTCAGGTCAAATTTTCCCACATAAACACATAAAACCAAACCAAACTCTATCAAATTATTAATATTAAAGATGCGACTGCAAGATTTTAAAGAAAAAAATTAAAAGTCTTGGTAGTCAGCACTGGTATGGTTTCTACAACCTTAGCTACAGACATGAGCATCAAGATGTGAACCAGCCATCCTCAGCTCCATGCAAGGACTATGACATCTCATCCTAAGCAAATATCTAAAATAAACCATCTGGATACATTACAGAAGTATCTACTTTTCCCACTGATAATAAGTGGAACCCAGAATGACTAGCTCAGGTAGAGACATCTACCCCACAGACATTTAAAGTCCTGAGAGATTAAACACTCACTGTGCCCAGTCTCTGACAAACCTTACACAAACCAACCTAAACAAGACGACTTATGACTGCAGGAGGTGTCACACAAATACGTGTAAACATGAAAAAATATTCCAAATATATTGTTACTTAAGTCACTGCAGGTAACTCCAGTTAAAATGTGCCCTCCAGGAAAACCCAACCAGACCTATTGCAGAGTTTATACATTAATACAACACACTCCTATGGCAGTGGGGCTTTGACTTGACTTTAGTGAAAGTGGGCCTTATGCAGAGAATATTCTTTCTATACTGTTTACTAATTTAGCTTGCAAGGTTGTGTTTAGAGGGATGTTATGCATTAACTACCATGTTCTCTATTTACTGGTTGTGTATGTAGTTCACAATGCTGAAAGACAAGTATATACATCTAAAAATAAAGCTCCATACACAGCTTCCCAGTAGACAATTGCTTACTCATTTAAAATGTATGTTTACTTGAAACTTTGCTCCCTGGAATGGCCTTATGAAATATACATTTCATTTTAGCAGGGATTCCCAAAGGAGTCAGCTGCCAGGCAGTCTTTTTCTAGCTCCTTCAGTACAAACTATGTAAAGCAAGACACTAAATCTGCAATAGGAGGCAACACTCAGGAATTACAATTTCAGTTCAGTTTCTGCTGACAGTGCCTGAGGAGTACCTGGATCTGAACAATTCTGTTAGCACACCAGATAATTCACTCCCAACAGTTTGTTACCTGGCATTAATTTCCTACAAAACCATTATATCTGAACATGTTCCATGTAATTTTTAGGAAGGTCAGGGGCTAATAGGAAATGAAAGACTGAGTGAAATTTTCCTAGTTATTAAAGTTTTTTGTATTTTTGCCACCCCACCTCCTGCTAGGTCCTCCCAGAGTAATTCTAGTTGCTTTTGTATTAGGCAACGGAGATACTAATTGTCCCAGCTGAAACTCTACCTTAAATTCTGTCCCACTTTTTGAAAACATGAAGAAGAGAAAAAAAAAAAAAAAAAAAAAAAAACAGCTAAAAAAGTAAAAGAGTTTTGAGTCACCCTGTTGCATAGTCTCTAACAATCCACCAGTGAATTCAGCCAAAAGACTTAATACTATATACTACATCAAACATGGTCACACAGACCATCTCCATTGTTAGGCAAAGTCAAATCATATCTATACACCAGTGAAAGGATATGTTTACAAATAAACACTAACTGCAGAAGTTTGTCATGTTTTGAATGAATGTAATGTTTTACTGTATATTACAAATCCTTCAAAATTAATATTACAACCAGTCATAAGAATAAAACTCCATTAAAAGGTTTGGACTGAAATAAAGGACAGGGAAATAATAATATACTGCTTGACAGGAGTCCTGATGACATTCATAACAAGAGTCATTTAAAACTAAAAAGTGATTCAGGCACCATTGGCTACAGGTAATAACAACCAGAAAAACTAACCTCTATGAAATGATACTGAAATAACCTTTCAAAATGTACTGTTTTGCCTCAAAGCTTTTCACAGAGTAAACGTCTGGAAAGAGTTTGACTGAACTGACAGACAGATCTGTTTCATTCAGCAAATATAAATCAAGATGAAACTATAGGTGGTTTTACAGAGGAAAATTGAGATAAACTCCAGAGACAACTCTGGTTTCTAGTAAAGGAAAAGGTATCTAACTTTGAAGAAAAGAAGCTATGAAAGCAAGTAGTTGGACAACATATAAGGTAAGAAACTCTTCTCAGAGCTTTTATCCAGCAACTGATAGCAAAGGTGAGTGGTACTCACTATAGGGAAAGTGGGATGCTCACATCCTGTTAAGTGCAGGACTGGGTCCTGCTCAGTCCTTCAGCCCTGCCAGATTTGTTGCATAGCCATTTATACCAAAATGCCTTGAAACTGTAGGATAAGAAAATATAATATATATTTAGACTTTTCTATAGTTGGTCAGAACTCATAATAAAGGAAATATTAAAAATAAAAAGAAATTTAAAGGGGGTAGTTAGAAGTAGTATAGGAAAACAGGTAACTAAATAGTCCAAAACTTTCATTTAGCTGTAAGGAAATTGTAGTTTTAAAAAGAAACTACAAACTTTGGCTCTTTCTAGTCTACATACATTTTTTACGGAAACCCTAAAGTTCAGGACAACTTGACATGTAAAGAGGAAACGAGCTATTAGCTTTGAAAGAGAACATCAAATCCAACAGAAAACACGGTCCATCATGAGAAATTTACATGAGAATCATTTCAGAAATATGAAATGTTGAACACTGATACACACAACAGCACCCTTTTGTTTTAAATCATTATAAGAAACTTTTTTGGCTTTTTTACAAAAGAGAGAGCTGAAGCAATACTAGCCCCCAGCCTCACCAAGTGTCATATTCAATTTCCTACAGAGATAAAGAACAATATTAATTATGTAACTTTAGGCTAAGAAAGAAAAAAAAAATCCCTCAAGCTTCACCAGCAGGTGGGTAGGTATCGTACCAGCCTTCCCCAAGGTGACAGCTATCAGCAGTCACACCTTTCCCCAGGACAGCACACATTAAAACCCATCTGTCTCCCAGTCAGAGTATTTATCACCTCAGTAAAAAGATAATGAGATTTTGTTAGCAGAATTTTTACCCTCCTGACTAAAAAAAAAAAAGGATTTACAAGACTGAACCATAGTTATTTCTTACATAGGCACTCATTCCTTATAATTGCAGTGCCAGTGCCTAGGTTACTGAAATGAAAACATTTATTTCCCTTAGCTGCAAATGGTCCATTTTTTTTTTAATTTACTGAGACCACAGTCTGACAGTATTGAGGTGACATGGTCACGATAAAAAAGAGACCCTAGCTTTCCTTCCTCAGCCCTTATTTCCAACTCCACACTACCCCAGGCTGCACAAGTGCTAACACCACCTACTTTCCCGGAGTATCAGCCCTTCAATTTCCCAAGCAGCCACAGCAGGTCAGAGGGTGCAAAGCTGACACAACCAGCAGGAAGGAGAGGAAGGCAGTCGGGGCAGGGTTACTCTCTCTAAGAGCCCTGATGGTTCAAATGCCCCCCAACCTACAGCTGCTCACAATAACACCTCCACTCAGTTTGATTACACTATCCCGTAAGAGGCCTAAACAACTAGTGACCCAACATTTACAGTTCATAGAATCATAGAATCCTTTAGGTTGGAAGGGACCTCCAAGATCATCAAGTCCAATCATTGAGCCATTAGGGCTCTAAAGTCCTCTGCTAAAACAGATCAGAATCTGTCAGGGTTGGAAGGGACCACAAGGATCACCCAGTTGCAACCCCTCTGCCATGAGCAGGGACACCTCCCACTAGACCAGGCTGCCCAGAGCCTCATCCAGCCTGGCCTTAAAGACTCCCAGGGATGGGGCCTCAACCACCTCCCTGGGCAACCCATTCCAGAGTCTCACCACTCTCATGGTGAAGAACTTCTTCCTCATATCCAGCCTGAATCTGCCCACTTCCAGCTTTGCCCCATTCCCCCTAGTCCTGTTGTTACTCGATATCCTAAAAAGTCCCTCCCCAGCTTTCTTGTAGGTCCCCCTAAGATACTGGAAGGCCACAATAAGGTCACCTCGGAGCCTTCTCTTCTCCAGACTGAACAGCCCCAACTCTCTCAGTCTGTCCTCGTAGGAGAGCTGCTCCAGCCCTCAGATCATTCTGGTGGCCCTTCTCTGGACACGCTCCAGCAGGTCCACATTGCACACTAACTAATTGCTAACTGACTAATTGCTTTGTAAAAAAACAGGTAAGAGAAGCTGCCACAATTCATGTCTAAGTTTATCAGATTTATGATTAAAATTTCATTGAAAGAGCAGGTGATGTGAATTGTGTTAAAAGAACTATGCCTATAGGTTTACTACATGAACATGTACCTATCTACTGTAACTATGTATCTACTCTTTACTAAAACTGCCACGGTACTAATGTGTTGTCTCATATTAAAAAAGAAATTATAATCTGCCCTGATAGCACTTCTGCTTATCTTAATAGATGTATAAACACTTAAATTCCATTTGTCCATTAAATCACTAATAAAAAGAAAAAAGCTTAAGCTATTAAATTTTGCTGGATTGCTGTACTCTTCATTACTGTTGTTTCTCAAAATACCACCTTCACTTCAGCTGTAAATAGCCCAGGAAAACAGTTCAAACCTTAAAGGGAAACTTACAAAGAAAAGATTTTTTTTTTCCCCTCATAGCTGAGACCTTTCCCAAGGGAACAGGCCACTTTCGGAAATGTTAGTGCTTCATGTTTGTAGCAATGGAAAAAAAAAACTATATAGAAATAATGGGTTGGCTGAGTATATTATGAAAGAATTGCTCCTATTAGGGGATTCAGGGCAAATAAGAGTCAAGATAAAACAAAGTTATGGTGGAAAGCTCAGAGAATTTGTACTAGTTTCAATATCTTTGCTTCCATCTTCTAAATTGCCAGTTGTCAAATGTTATTACTGGTCAGGCTGTTAGCTGCTTATTTGATTGCAGCGTAGTCCCCTTTCTGGAGCATGAGTGTGTCCATGTGTAAAATCATGAAATGCACTTGTGCAGGTGCAAAAGCTCAGGAAAGCATGAAGATGATAATTAAAGATATTTTGTTGCCTTTTTGATGCATAAATACATACACAACAAAACACAGAAATACTAAGCTGTTTGCTTCTATTTGTCCTTAAAGAATTTGCGGCTTCATGTACTTCAGCAGTTGCCAAGAGTTCTTGCACAGTCTTAATACTAATTTATGATGAAGCATACCAAATGAACCACAAGTTATTTAAGAAAATGAAATAAGGAAACTTTCGAGGTTCTAGCAGGAAAACAGACTGGTGTGAGAGTAGTCTGATGTAAATGAATAGACGGCTTCAATGAAAATGAAAGAGAAGAAAACTCCCTCCTGGGGTTCATTATGCCTCTTGAGCTGTTGGTAGTAAAGTTAATTTTTAAATGCTTTGAGGTGATTAAGAACTCAGGCATCACTCTAAATGTAAATAAGTCCTGTTTCATTTTCTTGCAGTTAACTGATTGCAGGAGTCACCAGCTATTTAGCTTGCTGATGTATTTGAGATCTGTAGTCTAGTTCATAATTAACCCTCTTCATATGAAGTGAAAATGCCAGCAAGCCTAGTTTCGAATGTATATAACCAGGATGTGACATACTCACTAGAGAAAAGGAATGTTTATAATTGTAAATAATGAGGGCAATATTTCAAGCACAAGTATCACAGAATGAAAATCAACATATAAATGAAAAGTTTGCTTCCACTCAAAATGAATGCAGCTTAAAAACACAACTAAACTATATGCACTTTAGAAGCCTGCTTAAATAGATTAATTATAATAACATTGGAAAACCATTACAGCTGGACCTCTTCCTCCCCGTCAAGTCTAGTCCACAGAAAATTTTGACAATCTGTACATGAATATCACATACAAGTGAAAAATCTCAGGTGACCCATTCTTGTAATGCATCCATCCAAGCAATTAAGATTTAATGACAATAATCTTGTTCAAGGTAGTGACTGGGACCTCTGGAATCCACATTCTCATTCCAAATCTGTCTCAAGATTGTTTCACAGCTAGGCAAATGACTAATGCTTGTGCAACAGTTTGTAATTACCTAATTCAGGACATGCTAAGCCATAAAAAAATCAAAATATCTCTATTGGATAGTGACATACTGAGAAAACTAACACCTCCAAAAATGCCAGCCTTTAAGTTCCCCACACTTACAAAAGGACAGCTACATATCTCTCTCTTAGAAGACTGAGGCTAAATTCTTTCATAATTCTGAAATGTTTTAGTAATTCATTTTTAGCAGAGGTTCTTCACGTCTGTCCTACTTCAACCTTGAGCATTCTTGTGACATAAACTAAAAAAAGCATGCCAGTAAGAGCTGAATCCAGGACTTCCACATTCCCAGACTCAAAACTCAAATGAAAGTACAGTCAAACAGCACTTTTATTTCCTCATACGTTAGTCTGTCAGGGATTCCCCGTATCCCACCAGGTAGATGGAGGGTGTCATTTGGTCCAAAGATCAGCTTTTTTTATTTCAGCCCAAGCATGGCTGGTATCAAACCCAAGAATCTCCCAAGGGTGATATGCTCAAGGATAACATCCTTCCTACTAAGAATCCCAAACGTACCTCGTTACATGCCCCAGTCTTTGCAGTTCTGATATGATGGGAGGAGAATATGCAGAAATTACATTTAAACCATTCAGAGATTTGTGAACCTACACCTTTGTTTCCAGTTCCTCCAAGGAAACGACAGGCAGCTCATGTCACAGAGAGTACATCTGTGGATCCTGTGCTCCTGTAACTTGTCCTGTCTAATAAGACTTTCCATAGTCCACATGAGTTGTTTTAAGCTGATTTAAGGTCATATCCCATTTATACTTCCCTCTAATGGCAGCATATTCAGATTGGATATTAAGAAAAAGTTCTTCACTGAGAAGGTGGTCAAGCACTGGAACAAGCTCCCCAGAGAAGTCACGGCCCCAACCATGTTCAAGAAGTGTTTGGACAATGCTCTTATATTTGTGGTTTAACTTTTAGTTTTCCCTGTGTAGAGTCAAGAGGTGGACGTGATGATCCTTGTGGATCCCTTCCAACTGAAGATATTCTGTGATTCTAAAAAGAGCAAATGTACAGGCTTTAACAACAACATAGATATCCAAGACAAAAGATATAAACTCTTCATTGTTAAAGTCCAAAGCCCAGGAACCGTGGGTTCAGCTCCAAAATCTTGTAGTGAAACATTTTTCTCACCTTCTATCAAGTTTCTTCACGTCCCACAAAGGCATCTGACATTTGTTCAAACATACTACAAATACTGCAAATATTTCAAAGCAGCGGGCAACCTGCAGGGACATCCATTTTAACATCTACCTGTAAAATCAGTCATTTCACTTTTAGTCAAAACAGACTTTTTTTTTTTTTTTAAACTTCATTTCTTTTAATTCATTCAAATACCAGAGGGATTGCAGGAGGAAAACATACACAATATAGACATGAAATTTCCATAGGCCCCCTCTAAACCAAAAAGCAAAAGATATCTTGCAGCTGTTGAGTACTCCTCTGCCTTGCAGAGAGAGAGATCGTGCATATAACCACAGCAGATCTAGAAGGAACAAAGGAGATACATCTGCCAATGAACTAGCAAGAAGCTGATAATTTCTAAATTAATAACAAAATGCTAAAGTTACCATAAACGCTACAAAAATGCAGTTGCTTTTCTCCCAGTGCTGATATTTAGCCCCAAGTGGTTATAATGGAAGCAAACATCCTAAGCCAGGCAAGACTTCTTAAAACAGCCAGCAGTCTGAGCTTAGCTCAGCACCGCCCCAGCTAGAATCCTATTTCTGTTCCCGGATCATCACAAATTGTTAGTAAATTTGCTGAAATTAAACTGACTCCACCCATTTTGGAAAGTAAGTGTTTCCAGTGATTTTTGCTCCAAATTTCCGTTCCCACACTGAAAAGTTTTACTCAAGTGTTTTCAGATTATATATTTCATGACAGTTTTATCTTACAAACATCTTGAATACAAATGAACAGCTGGATTGTTAATGCTTTCCTTCCAGAAAAGAGAGCACAATATACTAATACCTGGCTAATGAGTAAGTCTTTCACTACATTTTAACTCTTAGCTTTCACACGTTAACAGAACAGTTTCTTTTCTCACTCACTCTTCTCCAAATTGAAATCAAATAACAGCAAGTGTTACTCATGCCTCATTTTATATACTTCACGCTTTAGCTAGAAAAAGATAGGGAGGTGAGGGAGGTTGATGTAGTCATTTATTAATGTCAGGGAGCTTCAGGCTATACTTATTCAATAGGGGAGGAATGTTGTTATGGCTTTCAGTAAATTGAGGCAGGTCCCAACTGTCTTGTGAACAAAAATTCTCCAGTTCTTCACATTTGCTAAATAAAAGCTCTCTGGTCAACTGCCTACTGACAGCCACTGAAAGACAGCAGCAAGACACTGTACATCTCTCGGGCACCCACAGGGAAAGCAATGCTGCCCCATAAGATGATTCACAGAATTTCCAAGCAGCAAACAAAAAGGCACAAAGAAATCACTAGAAAGCACATATTGAAACAAGTGCCTGATTGTACAGTTATATACATATATTATTTAAAAGGAGGAGCTAGCTGTAGCATCTTTTAACAGACAAGGTCTTTTTTTAACTTTTCTATTTCCATATTCTAAATATGGTTAACTTCAGAATTTATTTTAAAAGCTTTGGAATTTAGGCTTAAATATTCCTGTACATGGATATAGGCATTCAATGACTGTGAAGATGCAAATTAATCTATGATTATTACTACAAATTAGTCTTCAAAGATAACTTAAAACAAAATAATACCTGTCGGACAGCATATCTCAATATTCATTTTTGCAAGCACAGCAGCTACCTACTTCTACATTTGAAACTCAAGTCCTCTGCACAGTATTTTAACCATCACTTAAGAATTTGAATGGCAGCCACACTATTAGCATGTGGAAGTTCTTTCAAAGGCCACAGCCATAACAAGCGTGTAACGTTACCAATTAATCAATCTATATGTAGAAAGGTAATTTATGCTATATCAGCCTTACCATGGATCTGATAAAAACTCTTAGCAACTGTAGCACCCCATGAGATGGTATGAAGGCAAAGAGCAGGTTCTTTTGTTCTTAATCTTTCATCATGCTTCACTTTTGTGTGCTAAATGAGGACATATTCTTTGCATGGAAGTTCCCCATCCCTCACCTCTCCTCCACACACCCTAACACCCATCCCCACAGACAACTGATCACCTTCACTGTTCTCCTTCCCTCTGGGACCACCCACTCACAGGCAAAAGGGAAGCTAAAAGTTTTCACATCCCACTGACTGAACATGGAAAAATTATCAGAAATCCTGGTAGGCCTTTCTACCTATCCTGACGGTCAACCAAAAGCAGAAACAGACAGGAAGACACATGGTAGGTAGATGGACACAAGAAGAGCAGGGTCCTCTCTGTGTGGAGCAGTAGATGACAGCAGTCCTGCAGCATGTGCACTTCCAGCAGGACTCAGCCACTTCCCAGCTGGGAGCAGGAGACTCTCCCCTCACTATCCACTAAAGGTAAACAGCCATCCCAAAGACAGTAGACTTATTTTAAGCCTTTAGATTTTTTAAATAATCTCATTCTCTTTCATAGAGGTGAAAAAGAGGTGTAACCAGTTCTGAACATTTGCAAACACTATGAAGTGTAGTAAGTGTTGGCACCTTGGAGTAGTTGAATGAGAGGTTCTTTCACAATATGTAGGCATGGATTACAGTTTTCTTCTTTGTACCTCTTCATTAATGCAACCTTTCCCACGCCTTACCTGTCCTGGGATAATAACAAGTGCTCCTTCAGAGGGGTACTGCAGAAATTAATATTAAAAAGTACACAGCACCACAAACAGCTAATGTGAAATCCTGTTAGCAAGATAGCAGTGCACAGTCTTGATGTGGTGCCCAAGTGTGGCTCCCCCAAGTGATACTCTGGAGGACGCTCAGCCTCAGTAACCCTGAAATGAAGAGCATTAGTAGGTGCTTGGTCATCTCTCAGTGTGAGCAAGACTGAGCAGTCCCAGCTCACGCTGACACTCTGAGTGAAGATTTCCACATCTTATTCTCAAAGCTTTTCAAACTCTGATCCTAACAGAGGTCCTAGGACACTTTTTAATTCTCATTCTTCTCAAACTCAATTTAATTTTGTTGCCACTCTCAAATCAAGTCAAAGACTTAGAGGGATTTCAGGAGAAATACAATCTCCTTTCATTAAAAGCAAGGTCTTATCATAGATCTTCGTGATTTGTATTGTCTTGGCAATAGGGGAGATCATGTAACTGGAAGTGTTTATCTTCTATGAGGCAAT
Source organism: Merops nubicus (assembly GCF_000691845.1). Lineage (NCBI taxonomy): Eukaryota > Metazoa > Chordata > Aves > Coraciiformes > Meropidae > Merops > Merops nubicus. Next base: position 41,985 of record NW_008618483.1, read on the forward strand.
TAAGGTTGAGAGATATGATTGTAATTCTATGTGCTTACTTGCAAAACTATGTACTCACTAACACCTGGGCTGGGCTTGGTCACTCTGGCACCAGTTGCCAAAGTTGTTTGTGTGCACATATCAAGGGCTTTTGTGAGGTCAAAGAGAGGCCATTAAAGTGAGACTTGGAAAACCTTGTTAGTGTAAACAAAATTCTTATAAATTTGAGATAAATGTTGAATTTTATGTCACATTTCTCTTTTCCCATCAAATCTACAAAGATGTAGCACAAAAATTTCATGATTACATTTGAACAGCTCTTCTACACAATTTAGAAAGATGTCCTTTTTAAAGACTTTTTTTCTCATGCTAAATGTTTATTCACCTGAATTCATATCCTTTTCTTTCTTTGATCACGTTGGTCCCCCAGTTCTGAACATCCAAACAATTCCAGATTTGGCTGGAATCAATTCATACTATTCAAGCTTACCAGGCATACTTTTTTTCCCCACAGGTGAAGGAAATGCACCACTTCTAACCACTGACAACATACTAGAGCCTGTTTTAATAACTCCTGAGTTAAAAAATACCCAGCCTTACAGGACAGAGAGAAGATTGCCTGGACAAGGCTATGACTTGCCAAGGACAGCCACAACCACTGATTACAAAAATGCAGCTTTCTGTTGTGACTGGGGACAAGCCCTTCCAGTAAAATGTGATGAGAATTAGCATTTACCATGCATCAAAAAGACTGGTTCTTAACTTCTCTGACACTGGAAAGAACAGAGGATGCCCAAGTTAGTCGTATGATGTACGGGCACCATATGTACATACGATGTAGTTATTCATCTAACATATGTACATATGATGTAGTTATTCATCTAACATAACAGCCTCCTCAGGTAACCACCCAAGAACTGCTAACTATTTTAAAAAATACTACAAAACCTGTATTTTTAAACTTTTCTCCTGGGCAAGGTGATTTCTTCTATTTTTTTATCCCTCAAGCTAAAACTGAACATACATCATTATTTTCTTCCACCAGCTTGCTAGTCTCAGCTACACTTAATCTCTCACACATTCAACCTCTTTAAAGCTAAAAATCTTGCAAAATGGTGCCTCTCTTAAACAACTGTACTACTTGTAACTGAAATCATAAAACTAGGAAGAATTTGGTATGAAAGTTTGTACTTAATCACCTTCATTTATACTCTCTAAAAGTCTGACATAGATTGATCCATTTCTTCCCCAGTCAGTGGCCAGTTCCTGCTTATCTAAGTTCTCCCACTCTCAATAACTTGTACCTAGACCAGCCAGATGAAGCTGATCCCAGTGAAGACTCTGGTGAACAAGAAGAACCAAAGTATCCTGAAGCATTTTTAGCCCTAGTGCGTTCTGCTTAGGACAGAGGACCTACATTACTGCTGAATTACTAAGTTCTGAGCTCAACAATGTCATTAACCTCTCATTTAACATTAGCTTCAACGTAAGAAGAGCACTTAACCCTGATCAACTGCAAGTTGTGCTCAAGCTCAAGCACTAGTAATGTCCTGCAGCATCAGAAACGTCCACAGAATCTAAAAATTTTGCACTACATCTCACAATGTGTAACAAGAAATGCTACATCAAATGTGTATCAGATTTGTTCACAAGATTCTACAAAAGAATGCCAGGGAATACTGAATACATATAAAACTATTAAATTTTGTATTTGAGGTAACTTTATGGCTGATATCTAGAAGATTGATTAAAACTTCTAGATCAAGATTATGGCCAAATCTATCACTCTGGTGGCACACTGGGACTTCCACCATAAGGGTAAATTTTAAGGGCAAACAAAACTGCAAGATAAAACTCTCACAAGCCTGACTACCTCCTGCTACCTTGTCTTTTCTCATAATTAGCAACATATATGTCTAGCTGTAGGGATGCTCATACACTCAAAAAAAAAAAAAAAAAAAAAAGAGGAATTTTGAAACACTTTATTGCACAAGCTTACTCCACTTCAGAGAAAAGTGAATCCAGATGCAGCAGGTGTTACGTTGGTTAATGTGGCTTTGGAAGACAGGATGCTGTGTGTGGGTATAAGAACCCGTAGGATGCAAAGACTAAATGGAAATGAGATTAGCAAGGTCTGTCTCTAGAGACAAAATGACTATTCAGTCAAAATGATTATTCAAAAAGAGCAGCCTCTGACAAGAGAGGAAAAAAAAGATAGAATGAGGGTCATAGGGAGACAGTGTGTATTGTTCAAAAATTGATAAACAAGCAGCAAGAGAAGTGTAGAGTCTAAGGTACCAGCCACAGAAATTGGAATTACCTATTTACCAGATGCTGAGAATTCCAAACTGAAAATCTACTGGGAATGGCCAGGGCATAAGAATGCAGAAAGACAAATAGACCCATGTTTGGCTCAGGAGCTTCCTGACAGGTATGGAGCAATAACTGCCATCCCCAGACTAGGAAAGGCAGTAGGAAAGGAGCAGCACTCATCAGTCAGAACCTTTTTTTACTGATTAAATTAAGTTTTAACAGACTAGGGGATGGGGGCTTTAAAATGAAAGATTACATAAGAATTGCTGTTCACTTCTTAAAACTACAAAGCTGGTGTTCCGTTCCTATTACAATGTCCTAAGTTTTCCAACACACTGTTATCTACAACTAATGGTGTGTAATTATATGTTTCACAAAGTGGGCCAGTTCCAGGAAGCCATGAGTAAATGTTCCTGCCAAATTAGCCTCTTCGTGTAGTACTCACTCTTCTCATACAGGAGAAAGGGAGCTTGTCCCCCCCGGATCAGGAACAATGTGGCTGTTACCCTGCTTTGGTAACAAGGTGCCTATTGCCTTCGGTAGGTAACCATGTAGCTATTGCCCTGGCCTCTCCCTGTTGGGCTGACTTCACACCCCCTTCTTCTCCCTGTCATATCCTGGTAACGACGTTGCCGGGGGG
>NW_008618484.1:0-8892 GCF_000691845.1 Merops nubicus
TAAAAGTGGTTTAAACCACCACAAGAGGATAGATGCACCAATCTAGAACAAGAAACTATCCCTAGTAATTAATGACTATTCATGCACCAGATTTATTACAATTTTATTTGATCTCTTTTATGTGATTTTCAATTTTTTTGGTATCTGCAAGGTTCCAAATTTAAAGAATCAAAATAAACAAGTAAGACTTGCAAGGGACTTATAAGACCTTCTTTCCATGGAAAGAACAAAACAATTTTGCAGGAAAAGATTTACTTACCTGAGAATTTTCTGTTCAGTTATAAATTACCTGCACCTATATTTCCATATTAGTTCAGGCCCACCTGAGGTGTCAGACCTGAGGTCCATATCCCAGGCATTGTTTTTTATTCTGGCTTCTCAGCCAGAGCATTCTCAGTGCTGGAGAGAGTGAGCTAGTTGTCTTTACAAGGAAATTTATGTTACACTCAGTAGCTACAGTTTGGCTAAACTTAGCTTTGCAGCATTGATAACTTGAGGTTGAACTCAAGTATCCACGTTTCTATTGGCAGCAAAGACATAACTAAGCCACAAAACAAGAAACAGAGATGCCTGATTTTTAGACTTGTAGATGCTATCACATTTATAGAAATTGTCCCAGCCTAGGGATATTGAAAGCTGCTTTTATTTTACTGGGAAACATTAACACTTATTGAAGAGTTTACCTTAAAGACCAATTAATTCTGAATGTCCACTGTTGGTGTAAAACTTTTCACACCAGAGCCTCAGCTATTTTGTACTCCACATGTTGCAAGCCTGGAAACACTGGTAGAAATATTTATCAGTTAGGAATTATTTTATAATAATTTCACTTGAAAATTTGATTTCTTTATCATCAGTTCAACCAAAATGTGATTTGGTGGGAGACTTTATAAAAACGGAGCCAAATTCACTGTTTGATAGTGGCTGTATAAATCTAATGATACAAAAATCAGTGAAGTGGGGTAGGCAAAGTTATCAACACCTTGTTATCAATCTTTGAGCTCAAATCTGACATTGTGCCATACTGCTGACAAGGGTATATAAAGTTTTTTTCTCTCAGTTAATGGTTTTTACATGCAGTTTGCCTACCCTTAATTCAAATATCATTACCTTAAGCCTTGTGGAAATAATTTTTAAATTACAGGCTATAAAGTCAGAGTCCTTGCATGTGCTAACTTCCACATATGTTCTTTGTGTTTTGTTAGCAGAAAGGTGACAGTAACAAAGCAATTAGGAAGGGATATGCCTTACAAGTCCAGCATCACATTCTGAAGTTTAGAGCTTATGTAATAGCCCCTTTGCTCTAGCTTGTACTCTTGATACTGGAGCAAGGCTTCCCTGGATTTTAAATCTTTTTCTGTTTCCACTTATTGTAGTGTCTTCTGCCACTGTCAGTGTTCTGTCTTCTGCCCTACTAACTGCACAGCTGGAGCTCTGATTAGCATGGAGAATTCCCTTTGAATCCTTTTTGTGAGATCTGTTTTCACATCTTCAGTTTTAGCACTTAAAATGAAAACATTACAGCTTGATTTACTGGGAAAAATACATGCTGCAGGAGGTGAAGAAATTAAAATATTCAGAACTAGTATTTCACATTCTGACATGAAATGACAAAAATGTCCAATCTGCCTATCAAACATGGGTAGATTAAACATGCCTCATCAACACAGAATATGGCTCATTGGCTTCAAAATACTTTTTCAAAACTAAGAATAATTGGCAGGATACACCATATTTGAGATCTGATTAATACACATATACTACCAGAAAAGTTAAGTTGGAATGACTGCAGCGGTGGTTTTGGGAGCCAGGGCTAAATTAAGTGGCATTCAAATTTGACAAAATGAATGGAGAGCAGAGGTACAGAACAGTATAATCTCCTTCCACTAAATATTTGTTACTAACACAATACTTACCAACAAGCCTCATTAATCAATGCTAATGTAACGTCCCACAAAAAGGACATACATTCAAATGTTGTGGTAGAGTTACCTTTATACATTTGAAAACTTCACATTTTTCTTTTCTTGCAGTATTCAGGCAAAGCCAGACACTGGATGTGCTCAGAAGCACAGGAATTTTCTTTGATATTAAACTTTACCATGCATGCTGCTGCTCTGCAGATCTCTTTATTCAAAACCGTTTGCAGTTCAGTGTTGTTTGCTCTTATAATATTGCATCTCCTTGTTAGACTTCTTTATTGCTTTGAACTTTTCTTTGCAACTTTCATTTCCTGAATGATATTTCAGCTTATCCATCACTCATTTTCAGTGAAGTATTCTAGCTCAACCAGAAGTAACATTAAGTTTAGACCTGAAAAGTTTAAAAACCCCAAATTCTCTTAGTTATCACTAACTGCAAGATGTTAAAACAAATTCTAAAGTACAGTAAACTTTATTCCACAGTACACAAATCATAAAAGATGGTTACACTGCAATGACTGACACTGCTGGAGTCAAAAGCTGTATGTTTTTTTTCTCAGGTTCCTTGAAAGTGTATCAACTTTATGTCCCTAACAAATCTAAATCATAGTATTCTATTAGACAGTTGTCTGGGGGTTTTTTTTGAGTTGTTTTTTTGTTTTGTTTTTCATAAAGGAAATGTCATTTAAAGTAATTGTCATTATGTTTCCTCACCATCTGGAATTTTAGCAAGGTTATGCTAATCCATTGCTATGAGAGTTCCCTATAACAAACAAAGCTCAAATTTATCCGCTCACATAGTACACCTGGCCTCTAAAGAATGCTCCAAATGCTGTGAGTTTTGTGAGTAGATGTTTGCAAGGAACTTGCAGATCAAAAGCAGTCAGAGTAGGTTGATTTATTTACCTCTATTTTTAACCCATCATACTAAATTTACTTCGTCTGAAAACACAGCTATCTTTCTATAATGGGTCTGCTTCACTAGGAACCACTGAACATTTCCTTTGAAACTGTTTTCTTCAGTAGATGTGTTGCATGAATTATGTCTTTAGAAATCTTTTGTGAATTAGAATAATGTAAAATGAAATCTGTTCCTTTTTATTCCTTATTGCATAGTATGACTGTTGTCTAGTATTGTGAGATTTCTGTAGAATATCCCATGTTCTTAAGCAGTGCATAATACTTGTAAAGAATAAAGCAGGGATTTCAAAATTTTGCTCAATTTTCACTTATCTGATAAAAATATAGCCCTAGTACACTTCTCTGCAACAATCTGGAGAAAATGGGATAATAAGGTGAGAATAAGTGGCAACATTCTTCCCTTAGATTTTTTTTTTTTCTCTAATTTATTTTCTATAGAAAGGTTTCTGAAAATAAATTGATACCCAAATCACAAGGATTTTCAAAGATCTGTACAGATGTGAAGGAAGATAAATATAATTTTTGTGTCTTTTTGCCACAATTTTAATGTTTTTATGTTTGGGTCCACATTCTTAATGTAGGTTTAGCAAAGCCACTATGAACTTGACATAATTTTTAACATCCTGAAAAAAGATTTTTAGACTGATATGTAAGCTATTTGTAACAGCCATACCTCCAGCCAATATCCGTAGAGATTATCTTAGAGTAGAACAACTCTTGTCTTCTAGTGATTTGACATTCTACAAACAGCAGACATCTTAAATTAGAAACAAAACCTTATTTCAACTAAAAAGTTGAAGATGTAAAAGATAATGTGAAAGGCAGGAACACATTTAAGCTATGCCATTTATCAGTAGTAGAAAATACTGTATATTGCTTTGACTAAAAATCATAAAACATAGAACTAATAAAATACCATAAAGCATGCAAAAAAAGAAAAACATTACAAAACAAAGTACTATAAAGAATAAAAAAAAACCCTGATGTTTTTATGAAAAGTTTAATTTAGAAAATACTGGTGTCTCAAATTTCATTTGTTGGCATAATATTACATACACTAGCATTGACTTTCCAATGAAAAGCATTCTGACAAATAGGTTTCAGCAGCTCTAATCATTTTTCATCACCACTTTTCTCCTACAATCTATTATACTCAGTTGTATGTTTGTGATTTAAAATGAACCGTAAACTTGTCATTGCAGAGTTTACCCATAATGTGTTTACCAGTATGTGCAAAGCACTTCTGAGGTTTCCTCATAATTGAAGTACCTGTCAAGGCAAGGCTGTGTCATATTGATAATATTAACTTTACACAACTCACGTGTAGTTTATGGCTTTTTAACTGAAGTCTGTAATAGTAGCATTTCAATCAACCTTATTTTAACAAAGGCTGAAATTAAAGAACAGTACTCCCTCAAAAAATTCCACTTATTCCAAGTGCCAGTGTCTCATTCAGCCTGGAATTTTCTCTGTCTGAGAATCTGCATGATAAAAACAAATGACAAATGGATATGGGACTGAAATGTTCAGGAGATGAGCCTGTGACAGTTCCCTTAAAGTTCTAAAAGTTTATAATCTCAATAAGTATTAAGGAGATTATTAATATTCACGTATTTTTATTCCAAAGGCTCAGGTTTTATCAGTTGAAGTGAGCAGAAAGAATTATAAAATATATGTGTGAACATGTTCAAAAACTTTAGAGAGTCTGCTGCAGAATGTTTTTATTTGACTTTTGATATATTATATGCCAGCTCAGTGTGCATAGTCACCATCAGAGATATATAACACAAGGCCCTGAGAGTTCTGGAACTTAAGGAATTTTGAAACTTTTTTTTTGTATAAAGTCATTTTGGTTCCAGAATACCACGAAATAAAAACAGATAAGATTAAGAAGATCTTTCAAATAAGCTTTAAAAACACTAATGGCACTATTTTATTAGTGTCATTAGCAAAGGTACCTTATTCCTTGAAAGCACAGCTAGAAATTCAGTGACTGAACTAACATGTTGACTCCAATGCAAATTCACATGTTAAACTTCTACTGAAATGAAGACTGCTTCATACAGCTGTTATCTAAGGCATGTCTGAAAAGCAGTCTGCTTCTTCACATGCCCACATGCATTTAGATATCTTGAAGCACACATTTTTAAAGTCACAATCTGAGACAAATGACCAGTGGAACTAATTTCCACTTAATTTATACGAAATAATTTATATATTAATTAATACTATGTTATAAAGGCCTCACTATGTATAATTACTGAGATTTTTTTTCATTTGTTGCACATATTAAGATGTTGAAAAAAGCCTTTTGTTCTTTTCTCATCCAAATAAAAATAAATTATGTGGAAAACTTAAGTATTTTTTAGGTAGAAACAAATTATACTTTTCTTTGCATACACCCATGTTTTCATTTTATAGCAAATAAGCTGATCTATTCAAAATATTTGTGCAGGTGTACTGGATTCCAACTCTTTCTGTGATTCTCCATCACTGAATTTTCATGAATCATGATGTAATGATTGCTTACTTTAACTACTGTAACTTCAATCATAATTCTGACTATATGACAAGCACGGACATTGACCCTAACTAATGAATTCAGCAATATTATGGCCATTCATAAATTACTGAATTACTCATACAAAATGAATATTCCTTTGTTTCAATCACTGTGCCTTGAAGACTCTATCTCTGGTTTGTTTATATATGAACAGTCTGCTTCATAAGGAGGAAATGACAAAGGGCATAGCAGGAAAAAGAAAAATGTTGGCTAGCACTCTTTTTTTGAGATAAGTTAGTTCAAAAAGCTGAATTATTCATACACCAATAAAGTCACACCCAGGGAAGTGCAAAGTTGCTTATCACAAGGAGAAAGAAGGAAATAATTTGATCTGTTTACAAACATGTATAATGCAGCCATTCACTTAATTCTGCAAACATTTTCTTATCAAATTGCTTCTTCCAAAATGAGAAATAAATTGCTTGACTGTATTTATACATTGCTTATATAGCAATTTTCCTTTAGTATTTGTCAAACACTCCAAATAGTTATAAATGCACTCTGTCTTGGTTATGTAGAGAAACAACAGCACCACAGTAGTGCCAAAGTCACATGGTTCCTCAGAGTTTTTAAATAATAAGGTTAGAAGTATAAGTTAGCATTTTTTGTGCTAATCTGTTAGTCTTATCCAACATATGCAAACATGGAGATATGAAGAAAATTCTGAATTTGAAATGCTAAAGTTGTAATATGAAAAAACCCACCCTATGGACATAACAGACAGTTTTCGTTACCTAAAAAAAGTGACCTCTCTGGGAAGAAGAAATTAGAAATTAATCTTGAATTGCTGCTTCTAAGACTGCTACATTACTCATGAACTTTTATTTGAAAATGCAAGTCTATAAATAACTTTTGCAAGTATACATCAATTAAGCAATAATTGTCAAAATGCACAAAAAGCACAGTCAAAATGCACAGTTTTTTTCCACTGAAGACTTTTTTCTGGATAATGGGAAAATGAGCCAATAGCAACAGTGGAAACAACACCTTGAGTTCAAAGGGTAGAATATCAGTCATTCATGTTACTAAGAACCATTCATTCAAGGAGCTGATAATTGCATAGAAATTGTCAAAATTTCTCCATAGAAATACTTAGATAATTTATGACAATACAAATTTAAATTAAGAAATTAGCGTTTTGTTTCAAAAGTGCTTGAAATGCTTTTAAATGGAAGAAAAACAGTAGAAAAAGCAGAACCTCTCCTGTCATAATTTGAGAAATGCTGATAGACCATAAGTCTCCTGCAAATACTATGCTATACCTGTGAGGATGTCTTTGATAATCTGAAGATTCTTAAAGAGCATTGCCATCAGCCTGTTGGACCATTTTGGGTGGTACATAGTTATATACTCAGCAGAGAGGTAGAATGCTCCATGTATGGACCTAAATATGCTGTATGAAGAACTGAACCCCACACTCAATATATATTTTCTTTATATATATGTATTATGTATAGTCTATGTACAATATAATATAGATACATATAAATATGGGGAGTGGTGAAAAGTGGCATTCCTCGGGGGTCAATATGGGGACCAGTGATGTTTGACATCTTTGTCAGCAATGTGGACAGTGGGATTGAGCTCTCCCTCAGCAAGTTTATTGATGACACCAAGCTCTGTAATGCTGTCAATATACTGAAGGGAACAGATGTCATTCAAAGGGACCTTGGCAGCCTTCAGGAGTAGGCCTGTGCAAACCTCCTAAAGTTCAACGAGGCCAGGTGCAACACCCTGCATCTGGGGCATGGCAACCCCAAGCCAAATACAGCCTGGGTGATGAATGGATTGAGAGCAGTCCTGTGGAAGACTTGCTGGATGAAAACCAATATAAACCAGTGATGTGCACCCATAGCCCAGAAGACAGACCACATCCTAGGCTGTATCAAAAGAAGTATGGCCAGCAAGTCAAGGGAGGTGATTCTCCCCATCTACTCTGCTGTTGTAAGACCCCCATCTGGAGTATTGTGTTCAGCTCTGGGCCCCTCATATAAAAAGGGCTTGGATCTGCTTGAGAGGGTCCAGAGAAGTACCACAAAGATGATCATGGGGTGGAGCACTTCTGTAAGGACAGACTGAGTGAGTTAGGGGTTTTCAGCCTGAGGAAGAGAATTCTTGGTAGACACCTTATAGTAGCCTTCTAGTACTTAAAAGGGGACTACAGGAAAGATGGGGAGGGACTTTTTATCAGGAATTGTAGTGCGAGGATGAGGGGTAATGGTTTCAAGCTGATAGAAGGTAGATTTAGGTTAGGTATTGGAAAGAAATTCTTTACTGTGAGGGTGATATCCCATTGGAACATGTTTCCCAGGGAAGCTGTGGATGCCACTTCCCTAGAAGTGTTCAAGATCCAGTTAGATGGGGCTTGTAATAGTGAAGGCTAAAGTTCAACCTTGAACAAAATGCATGTTCCTAAGGGGGGAAGAACAGAGTAGGCAAAGAAAAAGAGAAGATTTTTGTGAAGTACCTTGTTAACAACTGAGAAGAAACAATCTTAAAAGAATTTAGTCAATTTGGAAACTGATGATGAACTGACATAGATCATCAAATTGCTCTGGTGAAGAGGATGACTGACTAACTGGGAAAAGTTCATTTTGTGAAAGGGAAATTTAGTGCAGCTTTCATATACTGGAGATAATTCAAGGATGAAGCTAAAATATCATTGAAATTAGAAAAATTATAGATTACAACTTCCTTACTCAGAAATGTTTAGATTTGACATAGGAAAAATATGCTAGATCTTATCTTCATATGTTCATAGAATCACAAAATGGTTGTGATTGGAAGGAATCTTTGGAGGTCTTCTTATCCAACCCCCTTGCTGAAGCAGGGACATCTAGAACAAATTGCTGAGGACCATGTCCAGATAGTTTTTTAATATTTCCAAAAGATGGCAACTGCAGAACATCTCTGGGCAACCAGAGGCCAGTGCTCTGCCACCCCCTCACTAATAAAATGTTTCCTGATGTCCAGAAGGAACCTTGCATGATAAGTTTGTGCCTGCTATCTCTGGACCTGTCATTAGGCATCACTAATCACCTGGTTTTATCCTCTTTACATCTTTCTGTCAAGTATTTGCATTGGTGTGATCCTCCCTGAGCCTTCTCTTCTCTAGGTTGAACAGTCCCAGGCCTCTCAGCCTGTCTTTATGGGAGAGATGCTCCAGTCCCTTAATCACTTTTATGTCCCTCCACTGGATTCTCTCCAATATGTCCATGTCTCTCTTGCACTTGGAAGCCCCAAACTGGACACATTACTCCAGGTGTGACCTCCCCAGTGGTGAGCAGAAGGGAAGTATCACCTCTCTCGACCTGCTGGCAACACTTCTAGTATTGAATCCCAGCATCTACTCTTAGCCACCTTTGCTGCAAGAGTGCATTGCTAGATCACATTAAGAAACAGAAAGTGATGAAATGGATCATAAAGTGCAAATAATAATAGCTAAAAATTCAGTGGTGACTGTGAAAATTATTTTCTTATTAAGCA
>NW_008618484.1:8995-11609 GCF_000691845.1 Merops nubicus
CAGGAATGCAGTAATGTGCAATCTAACAATACTTCTATGTTTGTACTTTAAAAAGACCTGAAGAGCAAAAGGGAATGAGCACAGTGTAGTAGGCAAGATATTTTCTTACAGAAATACATTAATAATAAGGGACTTGAAAAATATTTTAGCACATGACAAAAACTCATAATCTCAAGACAAGAAATGCTCTGATGTATTTTTAAAAAAATCCTCTAATTTGACTTAGAGGAAATGAAAGCAGCTAAATAATTGAATAATACAATAGTATATTACAAATAGAATAATATAAAGTAGAAATTAATGGATTTCAGAAAACTAATGAAAAAATAAAAATATAAATGGAGAAGTTCAGCCAAGCCAAGGTTAAAAAGTAGAATGGTTTGTGTGTCAAGAACAAGATAAAGTCTAAAAGTAAATTTTATCCACTAATTACCACGTTTACATATTTGTTCTATATGAAAATATCAGGTAGTGTACTTGGATTATTGAAAAACAGAAAATTCTTTCCTCCTTGAAAATTGGATTAAAGTTGCACAGCGTGTGCTAAAGTAGACATCTTTTAATCAAAGGGTCTAAATTTGTTAAAAAAAAATCTGACCAATGAGCATTCTGCATTGTCAATATTGGCTTTTTCTAATTCTTGGAACACTGGGGCAGTTCCCCAGAGATTGAAACAGAGATGATGTTGTGATACTATTGAAGAAAGGTGAGGTGGATGACCCAGGTGATGTTAGGCCTGTCAGTCTGACATTGATCTCAGGCAAAGTAATAGATAGAAAACTTGATGAATAAAGAAGGGAGGTAAATATAATTAATGCCAGTCAAAATGGGCTTATAGAAAATAAATCTCAAACTGACTCAGCTTGTTCAACAACACTACTAATTTCATTGATAATTAAAATGAGATTGATGAAATACACCCATTGCATCACAAGCTTTTGTCCACAGTGTGTAATAAGGAAGATACACAATCAGTGTCACATACAACAAGTAGATAAAAAGCTGCCTAAATGGAAGGTTAAAAAATTAACCAAGTTGAAGAAGGTCACGTAGCAGGTAAGTTTCTAGCAGGTCACCACTGGATTTCATGAGGCTTGTGTTTTACCACTCTTTGTAATCTGTGTCTGCACTCTTCTTCATTGAGTATGCTGATAAAAGAATGGCTGAAATAATTTAATAAGGCTACATATTATAAAGCCTAATTTTTTTTTTTTTTATAACATTTTTCATTAGGTTGACCCAAGTTTAAGTACAGCTGAGCATATGAACACAAGTCTATGAATGAAAAATTAGGCTACTTGCAACAAAGGGGACACAAACATGTCTCAGAGTAAGTTTGATCATTAGTTGAGAATAAACTTTTACTGTGATGCTGCAACTCATAGGAATAATAGGATCTGTGGATATATAATGTAAAAAATTGTGATCTGAGGCATTTGAAAAATTTCCATGCTTTCTTAGCTCAGTTCTCAGGCTGGTGTAGTTTTAAGTCAGTAACAGCTAGTTTTGGGGTTAACATCAGACATGGCTTAAACAGAACAGGTTAAAAGAAAAGCAGAAACAGTGAAATGATTGGAGAAATTTTCTGATACAGAAATAATCTAAGAATCCTCCCAAAAAAGATAAAACTTACAGTGTTAATAACTAAGAGTTATAATTAAAGGGGATAAATGATTTGCAAATTTTTTCAGCCTGTCAGTGAAATACATAACATCTGATGGATTGTAGTTGCAGCTAGATATAGTCAAAATATAAATAGGATAATTTTAAGACTAGTATGGGACATTTTTAAGAAGTGAGCAATGTTTACTGTTCTGAAATTCAGGTTTGTTTCCCCATCCTGTTCTAACTCAAGGATGAATTAATTTTAATGCTTGCATTACAGAAAAGAAACGCTGGATGATTGAATAGCTTTTTTTGGCTGCAGCCCATGAATCTATAGCAACAGGGAAAGCTGACTCTTTTGCTCTACTTGCCAATAAATTGAATTAAGTCTGATCTGTATAGATAATGTTCACTACCAGAATAATAATTGGATGGTATACAATTTTTTGATTAAATAACTATACTGATAAAATCTCTAATGGGAATTCATCTATACACAGGGCAGCTTAGTCCATTTTTTAATCCAAATAAACATATTGGTTTACATTTGAATTACTGGACTTACACTTGAAGACTTTAAGCAAGCTTAAAGTGAAAGAACTTCTACATTTATACTGTGCATAATTTTTCTAATAAATGATGAACTGACTCAAACTCGATGAGGCATCTTGACCAAGTCTTCAGCTGATCACTTCCCTAATATAGAAGGATATTATTATTGATGGGCAAACAGATTCCTTCCTCTGATCTTAAATCATATACAAGCAATCCAAGGTGCCAGACCACTGGAGGGAGGAACATATTAACACACTCACAGCACAGGATGTAAAGAAGGGAGCCAGCTGACTATGGAACCAAGCTGCAGGAGATGGAAGGACCCAGGCGATCAGTCCAATTATGTACAGTTTTCCCAGAGAGAGACTCATGATCTTGTTCTACCATCTTGGAAACTCCACTTGCTATGAAGTATCAGGGAGCCCTTTCAGACCTGGACAGGCTGGAGAGCTGG
>NW_008618485.1:0-3145 GCF_000691845.1 Merops nubicus
CGGCCAGTGGAGGGCTGGAGCTGCTGGTTTACGAAACCGTTGAAACTTGGGTTTGATGGGTGCAACAGTAGATGGCTTGACGTCCACAACCTAAGAGTTGCTCTCAATGTCTCCATGTCCTAGTGGAGGCCAGGAAAGCAAAACAAAAGAAAATAATGAGAGCGTCTCACATAACTTGGCTAGATTTTTTAATTCCTAGAGGAACTAATGCTTTTTTTGCCATTTTTCTTACCTCATAGATGTTACTCTAGTCAATGCCAATTCTAGACAAATATACTCAAATCCGTTAGACTAAGTGAGTTTCCCAAATAGATTAGACCTTGGTCTTACAAGGCTTTCTGGTTGCTGACCCTCTTCTGTGCAGTGTAATCTATCTGGTACCACATGAGCTTAGTAGGACCTGGCAGCAACTAGTTCTTGTTCTGATGATATGGCTTTTCAATCTCCTTTTGCCTCCAAACCCATTTATTTGGAAGTGTGTGGTGGGGAAGAGGTAATGAATTAAATATGACTTTAAGAAGTGCTGCGGTACATTTTCACAGGTACTCTATTCTTACAGAGCATAGACTACATATTAAGATAAAGTTATCTTCTTCATGCTTCACATGAAAAAAAAAGTTTATTACAGGATATAAACTTATATTCCTCTCCTTTTCACTAAGTGAAGAGGGAGTTTTGATTTGTTCTCTCTTCTGTGGGATGGTTCTGCATACTTCCACTTATTTGGATGAAGGATCAGACTTTTTTGCTTACAACTCCTCCACAAGGTGGTGTAAAAATAAAGACATTTTGTTTTCTCTTTCCTCCAGACCACCAGAGAAAAAGGAATAACCAGAAAATGACTTTTTTTGCTCTTGCACAGAAAATATCTGGCCTTCAGTTCTGTACATTTGCCTAGTAACAGAGGTAAACACATACTCATTAAATGCTTTTCTGCATAAAAGAATTGCACTTATAAAACTCTGTGTGGCAAAGCATTTTGTCCTTTTGCATAGTTTGAATCTTGTTTCTGTTGCTTCATTAGGGTATTAGTCCTTGATACTAGCAAAATTTTTCAGTTACTTATGATATGGTCTTCCTCTGGTTCTATTTGAACATCCAATCATTACTTTCAACAGGAGCTATAGAACTCTGGATACATACTTTATATTTTGGAACTATTATAACCAAATTCTGATGAACATTTTCTGCCAATACAAATTTAATTTAAAAAAAAAAGCAAACCAGAAAAGTGTATCTTAATTACCTCTATAAAATTATATAGAACAGTAAGATATGCCTACAAAGGAAATTTGTACCTTTTTTGATATTGGAAAAAAAAAATCTGATTTTCTATTTGTTTATTTGCAAATAAATTAACACTTATTCTACTATTGTCACCAAATTCAGCTGCCACTGTGAAGCTGCACTGACACATAGCTAAAAAAGAAACCAGGAACAATTGCGCCGTCCATCATTCTCTGAATGCCAACTGTCCAGACATTTCCATCCAGTAGAACAATGCACATTTGTGAGTATGTGGCTCTACACCCTTGTGTGACAGTGCCAGTCTTAGATTATTTTTGTTTAAGCTTTGCCAATCTATTTACACTTGGCAATGTGTAATTACACATTTATATACAGTAAGAAACTATGATAGTTACTTGTATTGTTAACATTGTTAGTACATTACGGCATGATGTCTGTTGTACTCACCAAGTACATATGAAATGTGTTCGTGACACTGTACCATAGATGGGCTTGCTAAGGATTAAGGAAGGAAATTGCCATTTTTGTCCATTCCAGACTTTGCATACCCCTCCTCTGTGTATAATATATTAAAACACTCCCACGTTTTACTTTGTATGACAGCAGCTGTCTCCTCTTCTCTGAACAACAACAAATAAACATGACCAGTACCCTCCAGATACTTACAGGCTTCAATTTTTCTAATGGCTCATTATACATTCCCCACATGCTGGGTCTGCTATGGGATCTCTAAAAAATAAAATATGGCATTATATAAGCCACTTAGAAAATCCTGTTCTGATTCTATGAAGATGTACAGTAAGAATATTACTACTTGTTCCCTGAATTTCAGCACTCACCTCCCCACGTCTTCATCCTACATGAGCAGGAAAAATGTAGTCCACTAGGTAAATTTGCCTACATCTCTAGACTGCTTGGAAGATTTATGAGTTTAGGTCCATGTATTGCATTGACATTGGTCAATGGAAGTTGTTCTAAACCCACAAATCCTATTATAGGATTACCTATCCCATAGGTAACCCTATAGTTAATCTATATTTCCTATCGGTAATCTGTATTTCACCAAATACAGAATCTCTTTAGCTGAACTCTAATAACCTTTACCAAATAGTTTTCTGTATCCTTCGTTAAAAAAAAAAAAATCCATTTAGAAAGCTAGCAAATATTTTCTTTGTTTAGATAATGTGACTCTCCTCTTTCTAAACTTCTGCTGGCCACTTCTCACTTCAAAATGGCAGAATCACAGAAGTAGCATAAAAAAAAAAAAATGGAGCTACCAAGTAATTCTGGGTGTTCAAAATGTAATTTACATACTCTCCTTCCCCCACTGACTAGAAGAAGATTGTTTTCTAAAGGAAAAAGTAGAGATCTCTGGCATCACAAATCAACAATAGGTGCCCACAAAGTCCGGTTTAATGTGATGCACAGACCAGTGGACACTTGGAGCTGACAATGGCTTGCAGTACAATGGCCTTTTATTTTTAAACCATTTAGCCACTTGCTCCCATGGAGTCATCGCTGCAGAACTGAGGACAATTCAGTGTTTTTGAGAAATAGTGCTTGAAAGCCTGAGACAACGCTCTGTCTGGAAGAAATCACAGCCATCTGCTGAGAAGCTTATGTATTCATCTCACATATACAAATGGGTATGTGGATGATGTCTCACTACTTTGCACTAATATGACTTCATTGGCCTTGAAATCAACTTGCACCAAAGCAAAATCTGACCGATGGATTCCATTTAAGAACATAAAACCTCAATCACAGCAGGAGAGCATGTGGGAGTAAGGGATACCTGAAATCTCTTCTTTTCCCTCTAATTGTTCCCTTATTAAAGTTTGCATTTGTCTCGCATTAGATAAGAAACCTAGAAGAGCAATTTTCCCCCCCCCCCCCC
>NW_008618485.1:3157-25369 GCF_000691845.1 Merops nubicus
ACAGTAAAATCCAAATCCCTTGGTTATTCCTAATTTCATAAATAATTTTTTAACTGAGCATGAGTAGCTTTTAAATCATTTAGGTGATCCATCATATTTTTGTCACTGGCATCAGGATAAATGTCTGAGGGATATGTATTATTTTTGCTGTGATGCTGGCAATTAATATAGTTTTCTTCAAGCTACAGAGATTGTACTGTTTCACTAGGATCATCTGCCTCCAAAGCTTGCACTCTGTGCTTGAGAAAAATGTATGGAAAAAGCTAAGGCTGACACCTACGATGTGGTCCTACAGGATACTCTGCTGAATGTCTTTCATCCCTGAGAAATCAGATGTGATACATTTCTTCTCTTATGTAAAGCATCTTTAAGTCATCAGGAAGAGCTGACTGGCCTCAGGGGAGCTACTTTGGGTTTAAAACCAGTCCAGAATCCAAACCTGTTGTTTCCAGCCTTCACTTAGAAATAGTCGTATCAAATATGAAGTCAACACTTTCAAACTGATTACGCACACCTTTTCTGACCCCTTTTCACATCAGATCTTGATTTACAGTTACAGCCCTTCCACTGAAGTCAGTGAAGCCAGCTTAGCTGTGGATGACACGGGTGTAACCAGAAGTAACTCTGCTAACTGAGTTAATGCATTTAACCACTGTAAACCCATTGACTTATAGCACAATAAGGGGCATATGTTTGGGCTTGTGAGTCTGTAAATATCAATGGGCGTAACTTTTTTTTTTATTTGCTGAAATTAATTTATGCACATAATCAATGTGAAAGCCCCTCCTCTGAGCTCTCTGCTCTGGAGCTGTTTGGAAATCCAGTAGCTAGTGCATAATCTCTTCAGTTTAGGTGATTGCTATCTAATTGTTGTTGCTCATACATCTTCTTGTGGTTCTCATTAATTATAGTATCATTTTACTCTTCAGGGTTTCTGGATAGTTTTCCAATTAATTACCAGTAAGCAGGATTGAAGAATGCATTAAACCTTTTGCTTAATTTAGCTTAATTTCTTCTTGAATTCAGGTGTTCTCTGAAAAGCTAAGTCCTCTCTTCAATAGCTGTCCTTCTAACAGCTTCACTCATATCAATAAAATGTGTTTCCAAGCATAATATTCTCTTGGCATAATCACCTGTTCATTCAGAAATACCATCTGTGCCTTGCTGGAGACTTCATTCTTTTATGAAATTGGCAGTAATGACAAAGTTCATTTGAATTCCCAGGATATGCAATCATCAAACAGTTTGAAATTCTCTTTTTGAAGCCAGTTTTACACACTGAGAGAACTTTTAAGTACACAATTCATGATTTATTGCTGCTGTTCAATGTTTCATGGAATGCTGTCCACCAGCCCTTCCCACCTCCCACCACCATTTTCTCTATCAGCTTCTTAGCTAAGGTAAGATGGATGAGATTCCCTGTGAAGCCCATCAGCACTTGCATTTTAATCAGCAGTACAGATTCCTGTTGACTTAAATTAAGTGTATTTCCTACCCAGGAACTGAGTACATTGCTTTCAAGCAGGTCATATTTTAAAATAACCCTAGAAGATGATCTTGTATCATACAAGGCTTGAGAAAGCAAAAAAACCACACCTGGTATCTTTTGAGTGTGAAGGTAGATTCCTCTTCCTGTTGGTATTTATGAGAGGAACTTGTTCCCTTTTGCTTCCTTCTAATGCTTTACAAGCACTGAATTCACCAATTGATTCCTGCAGCTTTTGAACTTAGCAGGTAGAAGATCAAAGAAGCTCAGCTTTTATTTTTTTCCCCTTTGCATTCTTTCCACTAGATATTTTTACAATTTCCAAGTTTCAGACGCAGGATTCTGTTGCAGGTGACACAATGGGTTACTTTCCTGTGCCTGTTTTAAAGACATTTTCCCAACAAATAAAACCTCTGGGCGTGGTAGTCCTCAGCTAATAAAACCCTGTGCAGTACTTGGAACATCAGCTATCAACCACAAATGGAAGAATTAAAATCTCCGGTTCCAATGGGTAGAAGGTGCCTAGTTATTTGGGAGACATCTCAGTCACACAACCTTTGTTAGGGCTTTCTTTGACTAATATATAGAAGGTTATAATGTAGTATTCACTGCATATTCTGTTGGCAACCTACAAGCCTGACTTGGAATGTGAATGGTTAGGCTTTGAAGTTCTTTACTCTCCTTAACAGGAAGCTCTCTAGGCCAGAAGTAGTTACACAGGAACTTAGCCTGGTCTGTCTCAGTCTCCCTTTGGAGAAGTCCATATCTCTCCAGTGTTAAAAATCCTGGTGCTTTGCTCAGAAGGATCTGAATTCCAGGTCACCACAATGGAGCAGTGCACTGCCATATAGTCAGGTAATGCAATTTCTATAGGATTCTCTGGCCTGAGAAAAGAGGCAAAAAGATGGGACAAGTTCATGTTGTGAAGCTGAACCAGAAGTACAATTTCGCTCCCTGCACTGGGGGCATGCCAGGTAGCTTCACTACTGCCATTCACTATGACTTCCTTTCCATTCTGTTTCCATTTAGTTGAGCGAGACATCCCCAGAGAGCTGTCGTTCTTGGTGGTGTGGTCTGAGTTCCAGAAAGCAAAGAAATCTGGATATTTCCATTTGGCTCATATATATAACAGCTTTTTAGAAATACCTGTAAACTGAATTACAAGCTAGCATGTAATGTATAATATCAGAATGAGATGAGCTATCCACTGCTTCCCTAGTTACACCAATGCAGAGTCCTGTGCAGTACGCTTCTGTATGCTGAAAGGGTTATTAACTATTTTCCCATGGAACAGTCTGTTCATCACCTAAAGTCAAACAACATACAGGAATTGTTCCAGAAAAATTAAGATGTTTTAAACTGTTAATATTTAAATTATGGCCTTTTTGGAATACCTTCCAGAAATCTAAACTGAAATATTCCAAATAGGAAAAAAAACCTGCCCTAAAAAAAGACCTTCAAAATAATACCTATGAAAGTCTTTACTGTGCCAACATCTGACAAAAGAGAATAATCAGCAGTTTGTGATTAAAAAAATTCTATTGCACTTCAGTTTAAAACTGCTTAATTACTGTAAGTCAATTCTATACATATATTAATTAATTATTGTGTCCGGACCCTAAAGGCACCAATGAGCCTTAGCTGTCCCTGCCAAGCCTCTCTGGACATCTCCCACACTGGACTCCACGTCAGCCCCCTCCCCCAATGATCCCATTGCAGGACTGACCTGCTCTCCATAGCCCTTCCCTGTCTGGCCCTTGGCCCCTCTGAGCCAGGCCCACCCAGAGGCCCACATCCTGGCCTGTTCTTATTCTCAAGGAGGTCCACGATGCCCAGGGCTGCCCATGCAGCTCCCTGCCAGTTGCTGAGTGTTCCCTCAGGTCACAGAACCCTACAGAATGTGCTGTCTAAGTGGCAGTGCACAGCTCTATTGTGCTCACCAGAAATTCAAGTCCTTCTGAGCAAAGCACAGCAAATTTTCATCACTGTAGAAAAAGACTCCTTCAGAGGGAGATTGAGACAGATTCCAAGACAAGGCTGAGTATCATAACATCAGTAGTAAACCCTACATTTCCCTGCTTCACCCTTAGTATGAGAACTGTCATACTTCAACAGATCATAGAGATCCTGCAAGGATTGTGCTTCTTTTCCATTTGAATATTATTGACTGAAAGAAAGAATAACATTTCAAAAACAAAACAAAAGGCCCCTTTTTAATGTTGACCATTCACTACCTTTTCTTAGAGCTCCCTGGAAAAAAAAGGAAAAAAAGCTGAGATAGTCTTCTGCTGACCACTTGCCCAACATAAAAAATTGTCATTAACATGCAGACCAGCAGCCAAACTCCTCCTGCTGCTATCACATCACACACCAGAGATCCAAAGTGCCAGACAACCAGAGGGAAGAACAAGTCAATGCACTCACCCACAGCTTACTGTGTGGAGAAGGGAGCGAGCTGGCTGAGGAACCATGCCATGAGAGATGGAACGAGCTAAGCAAGAAGTCCAATCGAGTAGAAGATTCCCAGAGAGATACTCATGATATTGACCCACTGTCCTGGGAGATTCACTTCCTATGAAGAGCCAGGGAAGCCCTTCCAATAACCAGAATCACCACACAGCACACCCACTATATAGACAAACCTCCCAACTCCACTTCAGAGTCAGCTCTTATAGAGGTGGTGGCTTCTTGCCTTGCCTCCAAGTTAATGTGGAAGGTGGGGGCACCTGGAGTTGATCTCCTAATCAGTTCCCACCCAAGGCTGGCCAGATCCTGGGTGAAAAGCAGTCAGGAGAGTCTTTCTTGCCTGGCTGTGGACATCATCCATATGCCAACCCTCATTCAGGGTTGGGGGTTTAACCCCAGCACTTCAGGTAGTTACATATAATATCACTGATTGAACTTGTTCTGACTCCAAGAATTGTTGACACGTGCATTAATACTTAATCTTATAATTTCTATTATTTTACCACCTTACATAGCACTGGTACATGATGTGTAATTTCTGCACTTCACAATATTTTGTGAACCAAAGATGTTTATTCAGATTAAACCCAAACCGGCCTATTAGAAACTAATTCACTCTTCTCTACAGCTCTTTCAGACACTTCATTTGTTTAAGAAATTTTTCCATTTTTATAATATAGTTCCTGACTTCCATAAGCTTACATGGAGGCTTTCTACAGCACTGTCTTGGTCTTAAGACAGAGAAGACCAGGACCATCAGGGTGCTCCGAGGGCTGTGAGGGAGCTCAGAGTTGTAATATGGCTGGCAGGAGCCCTGACCTCAGCCGGGAGTCAGGATGCTGAGCAGCAGATCAGGCCTGGAGACAGATACTAGGGTCAGGCACAGCACAGTGATGGGACATCTCTGAGGCCAAGCCAGAAAGTCAGGCAGTGGGTCTGGATCAGAGTCAGCACCGAGGAACTACAACAAGCCCACCCTCTCAGCACCAAGCCCAGGCTTTGCCAGCCCCACCTTCACCTTCCAGCTA
Organism: Merops nubicus; assembly: GCF_000691845.1. Taxonomy (NCBI): domain Eukaryota; kingdom Metazoa; phylum Chordata; class Aves; order Coraciiformes; family Meropidae; genus Merops; species Merops nubicus. The sequence continues at coordinate 8,138 of NW_008618485.1, forward strand.
CACCCCTGGGAGAGGAATGCACTCAGGGCCCTGGCAAGGTCTAGGGTGAAGAGAAACTGCAAGTTTTAAGTGAAAACTTCCATTATAACCAGCCAAAATGAGCTGAAGCATATTTAGAAAGGAATTTGTTAAAGTAGACTGTACTACAGGTTTGTTATTGATTCGCTCTCAGTCTTGAAATGTAGATGGTTAAATTACACCCTGAAGCGTGACTTCAGGATGTAAGCTCCCTGAAGAGAGCACAGAAGGTGTTGAAAAGCAAGTAAATCTAGTGAAATAACTTGTGTTAGTTAATATGACTGTGAGGGAAAAATACAAATATTTTGTAAAATGGCCAAGCTAATGACTTTGTGACAGCAGCAAAGGATCACAACTTTTTTCTGATGCTAACAAGTAACTTCTATTTCTTATCCCTAAAACCTCTTCACCCTGCCATGATGTACAGCATCAGTTTAGTGATATCCTAGCCATTAATTCCCTTCCAGCTCAGGATTTAAGGGAACAGTGAATATGGATTTTCAAGATCTAAAAAGTTGAAGAGAGGATTGTTCTGTATGTTAGATTTCCTGAGTCAACAAAAAGCGATACGAGACCCCCGAGGCTTCATTAGGCCTCTGGTTTATTTAATGCACTATCTTGTTCACAACTGCATAGAACTCAGACTACAGCATCTTTTTGAATTTCAAATCCATGCATTGTAGTTCTCTGCATATTCACTTTATACAGCATAAATAGCCCAAAGTGATCTCAATGGCTTAGGAAATCTGGCACATACTGTGGTCTTGCATAGCTTTTGCTATTTACTGGGGCAATTGCCAATTGCAATCATAAGCATAGAGGTTGAAAAACATTCCAGAGTTTTACTACACTTTTCACCTGTAGCTTTCTCCTAAAGGCAGTAAAGTTTGGAACATATCTGGATGCAGGCCTAAGCTCAAAGCTCATGATGGGTAGCTCAAAGATTTTATAAGCCCTCTGACTTTATCTTTTAAAACACCCCAGAAGCAGATGAGGACTTCTCAGTAATGAAGGCAGAACTGAATTGTCATCCCAAGAAAATGACCAGTCAGGCCCATAGTATTAGGAGAGAAAGCTGAGGAGGTATAGCTAGTGTTCTTCTGGGCTGAAGGGAATGCATGGCCTGAACTCCACAAGTTTGTGTTTCAGGTGAAAAACCTTGGTTCAGTGAATATTATAAAGCTGGAAGAATTTCATCACGTAGCCTGAATGAAGGTAGGAAATGGGAACAAAACCAAGCTATAAGCTCCAAAACTAGCAAAAGAATTTCAAAGATTAAGTTTAAAAATTGCTAGAAGTGGCTCTAGGAGAAAGGCCATGTAAGAAGCATTGGTTAAGACCTGTCAAAGTAAGACAAAAAAACCTTTGAGCTGGCAGTCCAAAGACAGTTTCCCCAAAACATCTGAGGACGGGTAGAACACCTGTCTGATCTGAACTTACACCTTGTCTTATGGCTTTCTATAAGGTAAAGAGAGGCTTTGAAGATTTAGTACATCCAGTATAATAGAATTTTCCTTGGGTCCTGGACTTTTGATCCCTTTTATTTATTAGTGAAGAAGAACTATGGGTACTAAGCCCATCGTGCCTTGCCTGGTATAATTGGTCTCTTTAGGCTTATGCTCACTGCGGTTGTTAGGTTTTTCTCCAGATCCGTGGCAGTATGAACAGATGAGATGAATTAGATCTTCCATCATAGCCTGCTTTCCTTCAGAGTAAGTTGTATCAAACTCTGCAAAAGTCAGAATTATTTGTTTTACTCAGGAAAATTTGTAGAAAAATCTGTCAGCTAAATACAACTCACCATGATAAATTCGCAGCCTATGGAAATGGTAATATAACTATCCTTTTTTTTAATGTAGGAGTGATCTCAAACAAGACTGTTCCATAGAAGATACTCTTTTGATACATATTCCTTACCAATGTTCTTAAAAGAAAAAAAGCAGGAGAGAGAGAAAGAAGCAATAACATCAAGTCTTCCTAACAGATTTCTGTGGTATACAAGAGCACACAGAGGTTATAAGAGCTGCAGTCATGAAAGTGGCTGTTGCCTTTCACATTTCTGACAGTGGGTTTGAATTGTAGGTTAATTATGGTTGATGATGACAGATCCAAGATATTAGTGGCTTAACGGGTATTTTACACACATAATTATGATGAGGACAAAACTGACAATGTCCCCATCACCTTGGCACGTCGCTTGTGACATGTCATGAAAGCAGGAAAATGCAGGCACTTCTTTTCCATACAGTGAACTAGCAGACTGCAATTGCAGCTTTGGAGCCCTTTTTTTTAGAAATGTAGTGCAAACCAATATGTTAAATACATGACTAAATTAACATGAAATTAAGACTTTTTCTCACACTTACAGAGGGCAGACATTCCTGATCAGTCACTCCTGTGATGTGAGCCTTACACAGCCAAATATAAACTGGCAGACAAAATAGTCTTATTATGGAAAGAATGTCAGCACAACAAACTGTTTGTTTGTTTGTGCTTCCACCAATCTGCCAGCTACACTTGATCCAATGCATCGTACCAGACTCTCCACACCTAGTACAATTCCTTTGTCCCATAGACCTGTGTTTCATAAAATGTTTTTTTAATTTGGAAGGGGGAGCATCCCTTGCATTCTCCCATCTGTGTAGTAAGTTATGTATTTTTATATTTACATACATATACACTATACACAGACACACATACATATTTATATATTTATATATATAAAACCACAAGAGCAAGTGAAGAGCTTGGGTTTCTTCTTTATTCCTCATTTTTACATCAGGGAATGTGACCTTGCCAAATAGCCTTTTTTTCACAGCAAGCGATACAATGATGCAATACCACAGATGTCAGCCAACAAGTGGATTGTGCATTCTTATTTCTGTTTATTCTTACGCATATTGATTTTAACAGTTTGAAAGGAAAACTATATTTAAAATTTTGGAAGGAACATGATTCAGACAAATTCAGTGGCCAAGAAAAAATGTATTCAAAGAAGAGTCGTTTTATTTCCTTATTATAGAAATGGCTTTTTTCACCTTTCTCCATAAAGGTGGAGAAATAAAAAAAAATATTATATTATAATTATTATAAATAGAACATACATCGAGTCTGACTTTCAAGTTTATTGTTCCAGCAGCTAAAATGCTGTTAGCAGTTTTGGAGGGGCAAATCATTATGAGTAGGCAGGCAAAGGCTTTTCTTTTGATATGGACTGGCAGTTTTATCTTATCAAAGGCAGTAAAAATGGATAAACTAATGCTGCAGTTTACAAAAATTTCATTTCTTGTGTGACATTTAGCATGCATTTTAACATCTTCAGTCATGTTCAGCAAAATTATGAGTTTTAAAGTCAAAACTTAGGGACATCAAGGAAGTTTTCCTTATAAATTAACAGGAATAAAGAATGTTGGGTACACCATGTCTCATAATAACAACTCATTTCCTGTATGAGGAGAGGATAAGAAGTCTCAATATATTGTTATTCTTGAAGTATGAAATTACTGATTGTCCAGTCCCAAATTATAAACTTCAAAAACAAATAAATGGAAAAGGTACCTGGGAGGTTAATTGTTATGACTGAAAAATTTGTATCAGCAAAATAACTTGACACCTGACAATCAAACAATTAAACAAATATGAACATTTAATTTTTTCTTTCTAACCTGCTGATCATGGTGTAATTTAAGCAAGGTCTTCTTAAATTAATGAAGATTAGTGGGTGCATCTGACTGAGAAGTACTCCATGCATTTGTGACGTAGGGAAACAGACTCTATAACTCAAAAGTTATACAGTAGGTATGTTTATTGTACGCAGATGCACGGGGGATCGCTCCTCCACAAACGTGCATACCCGAGGAGGCAAGCCCTCCCATATTTATAGAGTGAAACAATACATATTCATGTGATGTCTACACATATTCATTACCTAACCCCGCCTACTCCCACTTCATGTATTTATTAGTTTATCAGTTCTTCATGCTTGCGCAGATCTTCTCAGAAATTATGGGCAGGTCTCTTCAGTGGTCACCCTTTCCCTGGAATGCGATGATTTTGCAAGCTTGTAATGTCTTTATCAGTCTGAGCTAATTCGTGTCCTTGTTTACCATCCAGCAAGGGGATTTATTGATGTTTTTGTGAGGGGTGCCATCCTGTTTTCTAATTCTTGTTCCTTACGGTTGAGGTGGGAGTGCCCTTTTCATGACTGAGTGTTCTTTTCAGGGTTGCTTTTAGTTAGATAAGGTTAGAATGTCCCTTCTGTCTGTAAATAAGTCCTTGCTAGCAAGAGAAAGTAAACTTTTCCATCTGTTAGTTGTTTTTTTTTCCTCTTAAGTTATATGGTACTATATTCTATACTCTAAAATCCTTAATATGTATAATTAAACATTATTTTCTATCTATTACTATTCTTACCCCATATCATTTGTTGCTTGATGTGTTCATCTGTGCTGCCTGTATACATATATATATTGCAAATCTGAATTCACATCCTTAGAGGTACATGCTACAGCACTCTACAAAATAATGTCATATTTTACACTGTGATTTTACTGGCTTGCTTATTATTTAAGCATATTTAAGATTATACCTACTTCAAATTATTTAACTGCAAGCACAAACTAGCTGGAAGATTTCTTTACCAGGCTGCTGAACATCACCTTGTACAGCCATTGCTTCTCATCCAGTCATAGCTATGATTGAGACAATTTCTCTGGCCTTAGCTAACTGGAATTGTTCTTCTCAAAACAATTCTGCCATTATTGAGATGGACACAGTAATTTTTAAGGGGTAGTGAATCCCTTTTTTTTATATATATAAATAATACCCACTCCCCCAACCCCCCAATTTCACTTTGACCTGAATGTCTTCACTTTACTCCCCAGGTGCCTAGGGAAAGCAGATCAAGTTATTTGCTGAAGATGAGTGGCTGAGCTCAGGGAGAGCAGGGATACGCACATGCTCCCTTTCTCTTGCCACACCCAGAGCAGCTCCTGCTTTTCACTCCTTTCTCCATCTGAATTCCTGAGCTGAGTCTCAAGGATACAGAATGCACATTTTGACTACATGGAAATCAATACTGTACACCATGGCTCTTGGTTAGTTTCTAAATTAAGACAAATTAGAGCTTTCTTTCAGTTTTGAATGGACATCCCTGGCTGCCAAGACATCCTCACCAGAGGAACCTGCAGGGAATATGGGGAGACCCTGAAGCTGCCATGGATAAAAATTTAGCTTTCTCACTCCACCATTGTAATTCATGCACAGATGATGAGGAAAATAAATAGTAGATTAACAGCTGATAACTAACACAAAGGAGCATTTATAGGCTCCATTACATGTAGTTTAAGAGAAGCTAGCCCTGGTTTCCTTACAAGTGGGAATTTCTATCTTTGAGCCCATGTATAAATTCAAGCTCACCTGGGCAGGGTCTTCTTTGACTTTGTATCATTTGTAGGGTTTTAAGACAAGGAATCGCTCTTCTAAGGTTACAGGTGTACTTTGTGTGGGAAGCTAATTCAGGATCAGGTCTGTGGAAACCTAGCCTTTGTTGAATAAGCACTTAGTGCTCTTCACACATAGCACTTGGGTACTACTATTGCTCTAACTTTGCCAGAACTAGTTAATAATTACTAAAATATTTGTATTTTTTCATGCACTGACGAGAATGTGCCCAGGCAGAATACATATATATACACTGCAATATTTAGGCAGTGTGATTTTTTTTTCTATCCTCCACAACTGAAAGCTTATTCTTATGAATACAATTTTCTAATGTTTTTGCATGACAGAGCATCTTTCTGAAACTGCAGTTAAGAAAAATCTTGTCTGAAAGTTTGTTGGCATGTTAAACCCCTCTGTCTATGGAGAAATTGGAAACATAGGAAGTGGCTGATAGACAATAGCAGTGGCAGATTTGCAGTGATCTGAATAAACCAGTTTTGAATACAAGTCAGGGAAAGGAAACGTCAGCTTCTTAAACTGCAGCAGGAAAACGGAGAAAGCACAGGGAACTGTTTCTAGGAGTGAAACAGTTATGTATGTTATCAGTTAAATCCTAAAACCAGGAGCATATTTTAGAGTGGATTTTCAAAAAGGCTAATATTTCTGCATTTAGTAGAGCATGACACAAATTTTCATTACAGTGTCCTACAGTGTGTTGGGGAAGTGGCATTTCACAACAGACTGGCAGCCTGAGAAACCAAGACAAACACAGGGAGGATGCAGATTTCCCCAAATTCAGAGTTGCATCCAAGCTGTTTGCATGTCAGTACGGGTAGCAGCAAGGGAGCTGCAGGGTATGGTCAAACATTCTCCCATGACTGTAGAAGCAGTTTCCTTAGACTGCAGCTGGGCATCACAAGAGAACACACTGTAAGAACTGTGCATGAGGTTGTGTATGTTTGTCATGACATTCCAAAAATTCTCTCTGTATTTATACAAGTCTACTCATTTCTTATTTGATATAAGATGGAGAATCAGGCTCTGTAACAGCCCATAAAACTGCTGTGAAAACAAGTGAGAAGAAAAAGTCAGTCGCATAGGTGGTTCAGGCCACCACTGAATATTTGGCAGTAGTGCACATGGATACAATACACTCCGAAGTATGGTGTCAGCTAAATCCATGTGTGTCTCTCAAGTGCAGCTTTTTGGAGATAGTACGTAGTGTCTAGTTCTTACTTGTACAGTGTTTGCATGGAAAGGTTTTGGAAGTGGAGGGGCTAGAAGGATGTCTTCTGTGAGAAGCTGCTAGCATCTTTCAGCTTGTTCAGGACCTTATTTTGACAACCTTATTTAAAATGAGCCATCATTTACTCCATTATTACTCACTCCCACAGAAATCAATTGGCACCTTGTAAGCTATCTGTAATGCAAAGACAGCAAAAATTGGTTCTCATATATCTGCAGAAAAGTAGTCATCTCTACCATTTTTTACAAAATAGTTACTTATTTACCTAAATATCCATTATTGTATCCACTGAATAGCTTTCCATTCCCAGTTTCACTGACTCTCGAGAGCAATCACCAGTATCATTTTCTCCAAGACACTTTTTTTTTTTTATGAGATGGTGGTGTCTGGTTTTTAAAAATGTATTTCTTCCCGTTTTCTGTCTGATTTTCCTTCATACCCATTTGCTTCCTGATTTCCCCTTTATTTTCGTTTAATTTTTCTTTACTGTATTCAGTTCTGCAAGTTAACTTGGGAGAGTGAAAACCTGATTTATCTCACCGAATTTTAAGCATCTAAGGTTCCCAATTTGGGAATTTATGATAAAGCGAGAAAAAGTTTCAGTGATTCAGGCTTTCCAACTTAACAATAGTCCCTTGAAGATGATTATTCTTCTGTACTTACTATAAAACTCCTAAATTAGGTACTTCGGTTAATGAGGTAGTAGGTGGGTTGAATCTAATTACTATGTCAAGGTTTCATATATCAGATGAATGATCTTCAGATGAATGCTGGAAAAGTTAAGCCAACTGATAATCACTTCCATTTCTAACCTAGATTCGTCTGACTTTAATTTCTAGCAACTGCATCTTGTTGCTCCTTTTTATATAGGTAAAAGGGAATAAAATTGGTAGGCAAATTATCCAGTTTCCAAATAATCCTTTTATCTGTCTGAAAACCTGTTTTAATTTTCTGATATCCTTTCTGCAGTGCTGACAGCTTAACAGAAAAGTCTTCCAGTAATGGCTTCTCCGGTGCCATATGCTGCAGAAATGCAGCACAGGCATATTTAGCTTCTTGGCTGTTTCATCTTCATATGTCCAACAGTTGCATTACATCTCTCAGGCACTGGGGACACAGATCCTTCAGAACTCCTGTGGGTTTTAATTTTTTATTTTTTTTCTCAAAAAAAAAAAAAAAATCACATCTGCTCATGCAAGAATATGTCCAGTCCTTGCTTGTGGATGTTTGAGTTTGTATTTAGCTATTCTAACACACATGTTTGCAGGGGTTCACTTGTGCAGTAAAGCCATAGAGCTCTGCAGAGCTATCTCTCCTGTAGAAGTCTCTCAAGTTACAGCAGTTTACCATTTCTATTGGTGGTATATGTCCATTTTAAGAAGATTAAAGATTTGAATCTCAATGATACCTGATTCTGCTTGGGCACATTATGTCTGTAGAAATGAACCCTAAAAAACAAGTCACTCAATGGCAATTAGTGCCTCGCTTTCAGAAAGTCATTCTCTAGAAACTCTAGTTGAGTTTAGTAGCAATGGAAAAACCAACACAAGGTACAGTGTACATCATGTCAAACAAATATTCTGTAACAATAATAATACTTGTTTCAGAACCCCTTTCTACCCACAATATAGTATTCCAGGGCAAATTAATGCACATTTATTTCCATATTGCTCTATACCCTTGTTTATAGCACCAGAAAGTCTGTCAAACGTTCATGCCTTTTCCTTTTTTTTTTTTTTTTTTTAATCAATTATGCTGATCCAAATGTTAGTTGCTAGCTACAGGGATCTGATACAGCTGGTGCTGTCTCACATACACCATTAAGTCTTTTTTCCTGGGCATTTCTGTCATCTGAAAACCATATGTACTTTTTAAAGTATGTATTTTTATCCTTTAAGTGATTCATTGAACCAGCATATTTTCCTGTCATGTCTTCCTGGTAACGATGTTAACCTTTGCTGCAGTGCAGGAAGGAAAAACAAGTACACTGTGTAACTCACTGTTTATACACTAAATCAATACACCTAATACAGATGTAAGCTTTGTACTGCATGTTAACCTTCTGTCTACCTTGCTCACTATTACAGTAGATTAGATTTTTAAACACCTGCTTCCAGCAGGCTAGCAGTTTTCATAGGATTTGTATCACATTTTCATTTCTGCAGTTAGACATTGATTGTGTTATAGCTGATCACAGTTGGTACTTTTCCAGTCTTTCCTACAGCCGAAACACAGTAGATATACAAAAGTACCCACTCAGAAGCCTCCAAAAATCTCATCTCTATAACAAAAGTGTGTAGGTGTGCAGGCAGTATTTGTGGTAATAATTTTCAACTGTGTGAAAGCCTTGAAGCTGTTATCTCACATCAGCACCAGAACAAACACAGATCCTAACCAAAGCCTGGCTGCTCCCTTTTGCAGCTCCCAGCCCAGGGGTTCAGCTGTCTGTGAGCAAGGCCCAGCTTGTTGAAGCCCAGCTTGGTGACTTTGATTCAGCATTCCTGGAGAGAAAATGGTGTTAAGCTGCAAGTGAATTCATAAGCTAAAGCTATGTGAAAGAAGGAAACAAAAAAGAAAGACCAAGGTGATTACTGCTCTAGTATCAGTAAGCCAGTCTTCTGCTGACTGCTTGCCCAGCTAGGGAGGATATTGTCATTAATGGGCAACACGTGAGCCAGATCCCTCCCTCTGGTCTTACACAATATGCAAGAGGTCCAAGGTAGCCCACAACTGGAGGAATGAACAGACAATTGTATTCTGTCCCAGTTAGAAGGCAGAACTGTGTCCCAGCTCCCTTATCCCTCAGTTTCCCCAAATAGAGAGGTAAATAAGGAAGGCAGGGGTAATGAAAACCTTGCACCAAATTGAAAGTTAACAAAATGAAATGTATTATTTAACAGGGATCAGAAAGGAAGAAGGGAAGGGGTTTAACAGGGTACAGAAAGGAAGAAGGGTAGGGGTTTAACAGAAAAGGGGGAGTGTAGGAACAACAAGGTAAGGAAGATTAAACTTCCAAATATACAAAACCCAAATGCTATGCTGAGGCTCCCCGGTGCTGGATCTCGCTGGATTGAGATGGATTGAAGCTGGATGCACAATCCTTGGACGTGGATGGAGGCAGGGAAGAGTCTGCAGATCAGGCCCAGGTCTCCAAGATGGCCATGGCCACGTGTAGCACAGGGAGCAGCAGAGCAGCGTGTGCCCAGGCAGAAGGTCAAAGGAGCAAGAGGAAGAAGAGCGAGAGGATGAGGCGTGCCTTCCTCGCCCCTTTTATAGACCTTGGCAGGAAGTCCGGAAGACAGGAAAAGGGGAGTGGGAATAGGACAGGTGTACGCCCCTTTCATTCAGGCTTGTACCTGGTTTAGGGGTTCAGATCTTCACCCACCAGGGGCAGCAGGTTTCAAACCAATACATAAACCATTACATATTCACTCACAACACATAACATAGCAAAGAAGGAAGCAAGTCAATTCAAAAACCAGGCCAAGGGGAAAGGAAGGACCCAGGCGATCAGTCCAATCTTAATCATTAGAAAGCTTCATAGTTCCTCTCCTGACTTGATCTTGTCCCCTCATTACTGGGAATTCCACTTGCTATGAAGAGTCAAGAAGCCCTTCCAATTGCCAGCACATGCACTGTGTAAGCAAGCCTCCCAAATCCCACTGCAAGCAGAGCCAGCTCTTATAGAGGTGGCTTCTTGCCCCATCTCCGAGCTAATGTGGAAGAGGGGGGCACCTCATGGTGATCCCCTAATCAGTTCCCACCCAAGGCTGGCCAGACCCTGGGTGAAGACCAATCAGGAGGGTCTTTCTTGCTTGGTTGTGGATGTCATCCATATGACAACACTCATTCAGGGCTGGGGGTTTAACCCCAGCACTTCAGCCAGAAATTCAGGAAAAAGCAAAGTGAAGAAAAGGTGTAAAACTGTGAGAGAAAAAAAACCAGAGTTGATGGGTTAGCTCAGGTTTTGAAGATCAGCCCATTCCAATGAGCAATGGAAGTCAGCACCTCCCTGCTGACTCATCAGCCATCAGTCACCGGCAAGCATTTCTTAAGTGCCTTTTTTGGGGTGTTGAAGAAATTGATGCTTCGCCTTATATCATTTTAGGCTTGCCTTTCCACTGTATAAATAATAGCTATATACTCATAAATAGTGTATGCACTTGCTCTCAGAAACTCTGCATGTAGTAAAAGACAACTACATCAAGCTGTTCAAGTACTATGCTTATGTTTGGAAGGTGGGCAACAACGTATGTATCGGCCCTATCTGTATCGTGTTTCTTACACACATATACAGGCACTTGTCTTTACAGATTAATTTTCATTAGTAATTCAGCTATGTCAGTTATTTCACAATGGTAGAGAACAGATGAGGTGATTAAAAGCAGTGATCCAGATGTCATTTCAATGCATCTATTCCAAGTTTATTTCCTACCTGTTTTCTGTAGTGCCCTCAAATGAGTTTCAGTACTACTATACTCTGGGAAAATTAGGGAAAAAATGCTCTTGTTAGAGAGGAAAGAATTCTTTGAATATAGCTTTCTCAGTCCCATCATGAGGTACTTCATTAGCTTTACTGATAAATGCAAAAAGATTGTTATTGTCACTGTCATCTATACTGCTAATGACTGTAGAATGTGTGTGTATGTGCACATGCAGGTGTAAGTGCACCACGACAGAAATCCTTAAGTTGCTTGAGTCATTTGACACCTACAGAATACGTTCCTACACACACTGAAGCATTTTACAGTTTCTGCTGGGAAAGGGTAGTCTTTCCAACAGACACTAAAACCCAAATGCTAGGATTATCACTTGTCCTCTTTTTGTAATTGTAATGTAATCACCATCCTACATTATATTTACATTTCAAAGGAACAAGGAGCCCTATTCAGCAGCTGTGCAATCACTCCCCAATTACCACTCACATTTAGTCTCACATAGTTATTCCTGGAGGCCCGTGTTTTGTATTTCACTTCTGTATTAGAATGAAACAGCTTCACTGAGAGGCCAGTAATTACACGAGTGAATGCCATTTTTATGGGCAGATTGGAGAAGAAGTGTTCACACTAATTTCTGAAATTATGATATCCAGTTCAGTGCAAACTGTCCTATCAGCAAAAGAATCTAACAATAAAACTACTGTAATGGTCGTTTTTATCTTAGATTTAAGCCACTGCTAATAGCAGTTTAATGGATGCAATGACTTAGCAGTTTTCTTAGTTGTTGTGGTTTGTGGTTGTGGTCATCATGTCTACCAAAATAAACTATTCAACAGTATTATTTTTTTCATCAAAAGGAGTAGGCCAGAGTCTTCCACTTTTGTCTGTTTCTCCAAATTACAAGCAGCTTTGCCTCTGGAAATGAATAAATGGATTGCGTACCATCTAGGCAAGTTTCCTCATAAAAATGTGTGTTCTGGAGGGGAAGCAAAGGATATCTTTGTACCTGTAGGAGATCAAGTTCCTGAGTGAATTATATATGTGGTAACTGTAGTTCTGTATTTGGAAATCGTATTTACAATCTAAGGAGGATGATTTTAATTGCATATTGATTTGGAGAACAAATAATACAGTCTTTGACTTACACAATTTAACAGAAATTATCATTTTGGCAGACTGCAAGAGACTATGGGAAAACCCAGCTCCCAATCACACAAGGTTCCCATTAGTACAAAGGCAGAGACTTTGTAGTCTAGAAGAATACAGACCAATGAAGAATAAAAAATGCGGAGTTTTTCAAAGCACTTCAGTGGTCCAAAATATTTTTACTACCTCAGGGTTCAGACGCTGGGAGGAAAAAGCCATCGCTTCTTTAACACTTTGAATAAAGAAAAAGAAAAAGTATTGCCATGGTCCACACATGTTTTCATTCAAGAAGTATTGTAGAAACCTTCTAGTAAAAAGTTCCTCCTCTATGTCCTTTACATTGAAATCTTGCAATGGAATTTCTCTAGGCAGTCTTCTGTGTAATAGAACAGTGAGTTTACTTATTGTCTTTTACAGGATGGGTTTCATGTTTAGTTATTTTTTTGTGCAATGTTATTTATCTTGCTTCCTTAATTTATGAAGATACTTTAATATAGAGGCCATATTTTCATTTATCCTGGGGTTCTGACAGAAAACCACCTCTGGGACCTGCTAGGTAATTTAATTCAATTTCAAAACCCAGCATAACTGAAGGTGAAAATATGTGGATCAGAAAGACAAAGCAAAGGCTGCTTGAAATTAAATATCTCAGTAGCAATGAGACAAAGTTTTAGATTTTCTGAGAATTATTAGCATTCCAGCTGACATACAAACTACGTATTCCATATACCATTTAAGGAGTATAGAAATTTCTTGGAGAAATATCATGTCTGGGTATCAGCATTAGTGCTGCTTTCAGATTTATTTTGCTTGGGCAGAGAAATGTCTATCAAGCCATTTTGAAGCTCAAGTTTTCATTTTTGAACCTCTGTACAAGTCTGTGATTTAGACCTATTTTCTATCTTGTTCATCAGTTGTAGTCTCAACACTGTTGCCTTTCTGGAGGATAACTGATTCTACTTACAACACTTGTCACAGGGACTGCACTGTGACATGAAGTTAGCTTTATGAGAACGGAAACTCACTTTAGGTTCCTATTAGTGTCTTAAACCCACCAACAAAACAATGTGTTTCTCTGTTCACAAGACTTTTTCCTTTATAGGCCCAGGATGCTAAAATGCAATTACTTTTTTTTTTTTTTTTTACTTCCAAGTGAAGAAATATATTAGCATAAACTTGGACCAAGAAGTGAGTCATATTTTAATATGTCAAATGTATATACTAGCTTTTTGTATCTGTTCATGTAGAGCTGCTCAGATTCACTGTGTTGTCTTTTACTATAGCTAAAATAGTTTAAATAATAGAAAAATAGAATCACTATGGTTGGAAAGGACCTTTAGGATGATCAAGTCCAACCACCATCCCAAGATCTCTCTGGCCACTAGACCATAGCCTCAAGTACCACATCTACTTGTTTTTTAAACACTTCCAGGGCTGGAGACTCCACCACATCCCTGGGCAGCCCATTCCAGTGCCTTACTGGCACTGGCCTCTCTCAGTAAAGAATTTCTTCCTAGTATCCAGTCTAGACCTCCCCTGATGCGACTTGATGCCATTTCCTCTCATCCTATTGTTAGTAAATATTTCCCATAGAATGTACTGGACATATGATGGGAATTAACTTATAAAACAACTATAACTTGGTCTGTATAAAGTGTTAAAAATCTCTGCCCAGGCTGTTTTGTTTGTATTTATTCTTTGAGTATATTTCTGGACAGACCTGTATGCCAGAAAAGTTGTGATGAAAAGTCTGCTGTCAAATGCAGTCATGCCAAGGAAAACAGAAAAAGCAGTTACTTAATTTAATCCTGTAATGGCCTTATTGTTATTAATATTAGACTGGATGTAATTGCTCCTGGTGAGCCACAGAACTACTTCCTTCCTTGTACCAGAAAATCCTGTTCCTAGATGAGGCAACTATGAATTTGAAGCTTTACAGGGGAACATTTGCTGCAGAGTTAACTCAGATTGTGCTTGATGTTCTAGTTTAAATCTTTGAGTTAAAAAGTTTTTCTGAGGAAAAAAGAAGAAGAAAAAAGAAAAAGGAAAAAAGGAGAGAGGAGAGGAGAGGCAAAATCAAACAGAGGAAAAAATGAAAATGAAAATAAAAAAAAAAGATAACATGAGGCTAGCAGAAGAAAAAAGAAAAATAACCTGAGGCTAACAATGAAATGCATATAAACTAGCTGTCTGTGTTGCTGAATTTAACCTAGTCATTGAACCTGTTAGAAGGAAACAAATTTATATCACTCTTTGTTTGTTTTTTTAGTCTCTGAGTTTGGTTCCTGTCACTGACCAGGAGTAGGTGATCACTGTCCCTTACAGTCTAAAACAGCCAACTATTTCTTACTGTGATTAAATTCTCCTTGCAGCAAACAAGGAAGAGATTAGAGTAGCTAATCCACACACCTTGTTGAAAGGATACTAGCAGGGTTTGAATTAGCATCCCAATTTTCCAATTTTAATACCAAGGTCACAAAAACGAATTGTCTGAATTGCACAATGATTCCTCACATTCATCTTGTCGTTATCTATTGATACTCTGCTCCCATAGGCCAGGTCAAACCAAAGTTTTTTAAACTTTGATGCTGTAACAACAAGCTGACTTAAAAGTAAGAAACAAGAAAGTGCAGGTTGGTAAAGGGAATAAAAATGTTCATCCTTTTGTCTAAACTGCTTTGTCATAGTAAATGTGTGTACCATGATAGTATTGTCAGTTAATCCATTAACTAGATGAGACAAAGACATTCTTTGTCTCATCTAACATCAGATAAATATTGATGAATGAGTCATCTTGTAAATTCTTAAGGGTGGTGAAGTTATTAGAATTAAAAATGTATATATGTATATAATTGATTTAATATTGTCTTCTGTATCATTCCTGTAGCTGTTAATAGCTTTTTTCTTAGAGCATCACTGGGCATTTTTTAGCTTGAAATATCTGATAAATTTTAATTAATTTTTTTTATTTTGATCTCATGCAACTCTGAGTAACAAATTGTCTCAGTGATTAATTTAATGAACACAATCTTGGAAATTTGCCTACGCAATATACTTTTCCTTCTAGTAATCAGTTTTGCATACTCTGCCTGAAAAGGATCTGCAATAACATGTGATCTGTAACTCTACTGCTGGTGGTGTCGACAGCTAAGCTTGCAAAATAACCGGGGACATGTCAGGGGTTTTGGGAAATGCCTTCCAGAATCAAAAGAGTTGAAATTAAAAGGCAAAAGTTAAAATATGACATCTGAAATAAGGACTATGAAATGTTTTAGAGAATAGGGCAAATTTGTTCATCTTGAAGTAAAATTACTGTCACCATGTGATTTCTGTAGGGTGAATCTTTCAACCTTTTTTGTCAGACATATTTTGTCTGATATAATAATGTTTAATTCTCATAATGTCCTACTTTAGTAAGCCTCTGGTTATTCTACATAGCATTGTTTCTAAGAAGAGCAAACTGCTCACTGAGAAAAGATCTTACTCCTTTTAACAGATCAATAGAAATAAAATCTTGATCACCTATCTCCCACTTCTTGCTGCTTCAACGAATGTGTATATCATTGCAAGCAAAAAAATTGTAGTGTATAATTCAGTTAAAAGAGACAGGGACTTTTATTAAAAAATATAAGACATGGATTGAACCATTTAAAGAAAAAAAAGACAATACTAGACCCAAGAAAAATTTATCTTCTGCAGCGGTGTTTTAACCATCTAAGTTGTCAGCTGGTTGGGTTAATAGAAGCAACTCTGATATCAGGTTGGATAGAGTGAGAGGGTGAGAAACTGGCTTATAATACAATTTGCTTTAGCTTAGAGGCTGAGGTGTGGCAGTGAAACTATGATTTCACAGGAAGTCACCAGAAGACACTCACATTCCCATGAGTCATTGCAGGGGTGGATGACAAACCTTTAGAAATGGAAAGGAGGTATAACCAAAACTTTCAAAGAGCTGTGCTAGTTCCACTGGGAAGCTCTGCCATCTTGTGTCCAACGGGAAGATAAATCTGACTTCCTCAGAGGGTGGAAATTTTAGAGCTTTGCGAGTTCTTATTTTTTCTCAAAGAAGGTAAGCACAGGAGTAAATTCAATGGCCTGTGACTACAGCGTTCAGTGGTCAATGGTAAACTCTTAGATCAATTTTTCTTTACAAGAATGGATAGTACATTTAATATCACATATGAGTTTCTGCAAGTTTATCAAACTCCAGATTGCCTGAACTGGATAAGATTTAATGTGTTTGTGATAGTCAATGTTACTAGCCATTTGAGCTTATCTCCAGATTTACAGGATTATGGCACCATTTGAAGACTTCACTTCTGTATATTTCCTCTAACAAGTCAGGAGAAAAAGTGCTTCTTGCTGAATTACAGGTTGTAAACTGAATAAGGTTATCATTGATCTGTGTTAAAAGTAAAACAGTAATCATGTAAGTCATTAAATGGATTAACTGACAATACTATCATGGTACACACATATTTTGAGTGATCACTTCTGGAGCCTGCAGCAATAAATCTTTGAAGTCCTGCTTCTGAAGAGGCCCTCTGAAGTCTGTCTATAGAGGGAAATTATGCCAAAGCAGGAAGTTATGTTGCAAAAGCTGAGGGGCAATAATTATTAGGTATATGAAGCAAAACTGAAGCTATTAGGGAGACAAAGTAAAGGTAACATTGTCTAATGGAAAAAAAGCAAACAAAAGCTTTTAGCCACACAAGCAGATCTGACATGGACAAAGCAAACACCAAGCTTAGTAAAATTTAATACTGGTTGCAAATACACTATAAAATTAGAAAAAGAAGAGATAACAGGTTAAGAGAGCCTCTGGAGCAAAGATCAGAACAGCATGTTTGGAACAGTATGAGATTAGTCATACAAAGATTTTGGGGAAAACATGATGGGCCATAGAATGTTTTTTACAGTTGTTCTGTCCCGGTTAGAAGG
>NW_008618486.1:0-1769 GCF_000691845.1 Merops nubicus
TCCATCCAAGGCTATCTTTGAGACAAAGATTCATGGCTCAGTCCTTCACAGATGCAGAACTGGAAAGGCATCAGGATAGTGTTGGTGTGGAAGGTGGAGAAACAAGGAAGGAAACCCATCCAGCAGAGGTAACTCGACGTGAGGTTACACAAGAGTGATTGAATTTGAGGGTATGTGTACACAGCTGAGTTGCAGTGGGGATCATAATACTAATAATTACAGAATAAATCTGATCTTCTGTCTGATGTGCTGTGTACTTATTATGCATTAACTCTCTAAATCCTTTCCTGTACATTTCAAAATGGTTTAGAGGGTATTTTTTCCATTAGTGCTTTGCTGAGGATATTACATTCCAAGTCACCTGACATATTGTGAAGTCTTCTTGCCATTTTGCTCAAATACTGTTATTTTTCTTAAGTCTCTTTTATTTAGATTTCTTAATTACATATTTATTTTGCATGTATGGGATGGCATTTGAAATGCTGTGTCATGTTTGGTGTGCCCTTGTACAAGGTGAGTTTTGATAAACTAGAGCAGTGTTTAGGAGCTGGAGCCATAGCGAGTAGGAAGAGGCAAAGTTTTCACTGGAGATGAAAAGGCCAGCAGGGATCTTGTTGCTGCCATCCCTTCCCTGAAGGCGTGTTATAGAGAAGACAGAGCCAGACTCTTCTCAGACCTTCAGTTTCAGCAAACTGTGTAAGATGCTGAACGCAGTGTGGTTGGGCGAGGTGGAGCACAGTGTGCACTCATGGTCTTGCTGAGAATTGGGGTGAATGTGTTCGTTCTGGGCTGGGGGAGGCTATTTTCAGTACCAGTCACCAGCAGTGTTCCTCAGGGTTCAATTCTAGGGCCACTCAGTTCAATATATTTATCAATGATCTAGATGCAGGAGTGGAATGCACCATTAACAAGTTTGCTGATGATACCAAACTGAGAGGTGCTGCTGAGACTCTTGAGGGGCGAGGTGCCTTGTAGATGGATCTAGATAGATTAGACCATTGAGCAATGAGTAATGGGATGGAATTTAAGAAGTCTGAATGCCGGATTCTGAACCTGGGACTGAGTAATGCCGGGTACATGTACGAATTGGAGAAGTGACCTGGACAGCAGCCCTGCAGAAAGGCATCTGGGAGTGCTGGTTGACAGCAGGCTCAGTACGACCCAGCAGTGTGCCCTGGCAGCCAAGAAGGGAAGCTTCATCCTGGAGTGCATTCAACAGAGACAGTCAAGTCAGTCAAAAGAGATACGGGGATGATCTCACCTTATTCTGTGTCAATGTGGCCTCAGCTCGAGTACTGTGTGCAGCTCTGGGCCCCACGATTTAACAAGGATGTGAAAGTCCTTGAATGCATCCAGCAAAGGGCAACAAAGCTGGTGAAAGTGATGGAAGGAATGTCCTATGAGGAGTGGCTAAGGAGTTTGGAGATAAGGATGCTGGAGGGGTGACCTCATTGCTCTCTACAGCATCCTGAGGATGGGGCGTGCAGAGGGAGGTGCTGAGCTCTTCTCCCTGGTATCTGGTGATCTGACAAGTGCGAATGGTTCAAAGCTGCACCAGGGGAGATTTAGACCAGACACTAAGAAGCATTTCTTTACCCAGAGGGTGGTCAAACACTGGAACAGGCTTCCTAGAGAGGTCGTTGATGCCCCAAACCTGTCAGTGTTTAAGAGGTGTTTGGACAATAATGTGGTTTAACTTTTGGTCAGCTCCAGTTGGACTAGATAATCATTGTAGAGCCCCTCCAACTGAAATACTTCTATTCTATTCT
>NW_008618487.1:0-2996 GCF_000691845.1 Merops nubicus
CTCGATCCCTGGAGACCGTTAATCAAACGGCCCCTCTTGTTGCTGGTTATTGAAATTGCTTTTAACCAAGTCCTTCTGCAATTTAAATTTATTTTTGTTTTTAAACGTGGCTGCACACAGTCCAGTAGAACGGGGGCTGTGCCTCCCCCAGCACACACTTGTTTGGTTTCTTCACCGTCTTTTGTAAGTTCCCGACTTAATTGGGATGCGAACAATCCCAGAGGAATGTTTAATTAATATTATAAAGCAACAATGGGATGATTAAGCAAGTCTGGGCAGCTGCTATTTAGACACAGGGCATGTGGCACTTGTTGGGGGCGAGCGTGTCAAGGAAAAATCGTTCCATGGGCCTTGCTGTGCAATTTTATTGCTTGTTTTAATTGTCTGGTTCAGTCCTTTTCTCCTCTTTGTGTTCGCTCAGGCAGAGCAAGAGAAACGGAGATTTAGCTCAGAGTCTCTTGTTCAGCTTAATTACAGAGTGAAACCTTTCATCCAAGGAGCCTCCCTCCCACCCCTTCCCCTCTTCGCCAGCTACGAGGTCTCCAGAAACAACCCAGCAGAAGCTTTGGGCAACAAATGCCCTAAAACTGGTCCAGGAATAGCATCTGGGAGGCCCCTTCAAGCAGAAGAACACCCCAGAGGACAGAGGGCAGCTTTCAGGCTGGAACTGGCGGAGGGGCTTTGCCAGGAGCAGCAGCAGCCGTGGGGCTCCCTGTGCCAGGGGCTGGGGATGTGTGTGCAGCATTGGGGAGCAGCCAGCAGCACCCCACACCCCGTGGGGTCACAGCTGCTCCCCAGAGGGCTGAGGACGCTCTCGCTGCCCAGCGGCTCCACGGCCTTGGGGTTCAGGGCATTCCTCTTCAGGAAAGATTTCCTCTTTGCTCCTCCGAAGCCTGCGTGCAACCTGAAGTAATTGTGTTTGCCTTGGGCTGAACTCTTTTTGTAGTTTCTAAAAATAAACACTTGATTTCTTCTGCTTGCCCTAGAGCCATCTCCACTGAGAGCAGCAACCAAACGAATTGATAAAAAATTAAAGGAAGTTGGAAATCCAGCAGAAGTGGAGTGAGACAGCAACAGCACCCCCCCAACACACTCCCATTAGGAATGTACAACTCTTGTAACGCAGCAACAAATAAATTCCCTTTTTCCAGGGGAAGACACTTGAGCTCCAGAGGCAGGGAACGCTGCTGGTCCTGGGCCCCAGGACCCTGTGCCAGCCCCAGCCTTGGCATGGATGGGGCTCCACTGGTGCAGCCTCAGCCAACACAGCCCTGGGGCCGGTGCCCAGCCTGTGCCCCAGCACCCAGAGCAGGCTGTGGGACGTGGGGGTGTGCACCCAGCACAGCCCCCGGGGAGCCCCTCCCCAGGCGTTCCCCCTAAATCCACTTCTGGCAGCTCAGGAGCCCAGTCCCACGGCTGGCAGGCAGCAGAGACACCGAGGAGCCTCTTCCCTCCTTCGCACGGGCAGCGGCTTCGCCTCCAGCGGCTCTGACTCATGGTTACGTGTCGTATTCACCACCTCACACTCATTCAGTTCTTGCTTCAGTCCTGGCCCCGCTCCGGGAAGCTTATCTCACACCAGATCCTTCCTGGTCAAGCCCTCAACGCCAGCTGCTTCAGGAGAGACCGAAAGCTGCCTGTCAGCTGCTGATCAGAGCCTGCATCGTGTGCTGAATGAAGGGGGACACCCTGAGCTCAGGAGTGCAGCACATCCAGGTCTTGCTCCTACAAGATCTGGTGGCAGTTCTGCAGTGGGACATCCCAGCTGTGGCACAGTCATACACCAGTTTTTAACACACCCAAATCACAGCCTGGCTCAGGGGCAGCAGCAAATACCGACAACGAGAGCGGCTTTCCTGCTCCCCACCTACTGGGACTGCAGAAGCCAAGAGGCTTCTGGTTGCCATTTCGGCTCCTTGTCAGATTTCTGGTGCTTCTGCACGAGCCAGTGTCAAGAGTCAGTTGAGCAAGGTGCACGTTACAGAAGGGAGACCCATGGGTCTGTAAGCACTGGCTGTGCTGCCCTCCGGAGAGATGCTCCAGTTGGGTTTCTCTCTGCTGTCAGATCGTGTCAAACTGCAGAAGCCAAGAGGCTTCTGGTTGCCATTTCGGCTCCTTGTCAGATTTCTGGTGCTTCTGCACGAGCCAGTGTCAAGAGTCAGTTGAGCAAGGTGCACGTTACAGAAGGGAGACCCATGGGTCTGTAAGCACTGGCTGTGCTGCCCTCCGGAGAGATGCTCCAGTTGGGTTTCTCTCTGCTGTCAGATCGTGTCAAGGTTCAGCTGCTCCTTCGTGGAGGTCCAGGCTCTGCCTCTGCTCTGCAGTGCCATGCCTGCCCCATGCCTTCCCCTGTCCCCCCGGATCAACGGCCGGCGTCGGGTCTCCCTCATTTCAAACATTGTTCATTATAGAGGATTACCCCGCAGGGGCTCCTGTGCACTCATATTTAATAATGTAAACTGCTTCAAATCAATGAGCTCTCCTGTGAATTTAAGTTGAACTGACACAGCAGCTTGACACTGCTTATTTCCAAAGCTAAACAAAAAGGGGTTGTAGGATGCTGGGTGCCTGTGGCCCTCAGAACGTTCCATCCATACACTGAGCACGGGGAAGGTTGAGCAGAGGGATGATGTGGCTGAAGCCAGTTTGTCCCATGACCTGTGACAGCCTGGGCAGAACGGGCAGCAGAGCTGCAACACCACTGGCCTCCACTCGGCTCCACCATCGCTCGCTCAAAAGGGGTTGCAAGAAACTTGGTTTATATTTAAAATTCTTGTGGGGAAAAAAAGGCAAAATCATCATCAGTGCCCACTCTGCTGGAACAGCTCACGGGGGCTCTTCCTCTCCACGGGGTCGTTCTGAAGGACCCCCGGGGGGTTCTCAGGTGTCCAGGCTGCAAAGCAGAGCTCCATGGAAACGAATCCCGGGAGCCTCCGGCAGCATCCCGCGGGCAGAGGTGGCCCCACGGAGCACGAGGTGGCCACGGCCCGGCGCGG
>NW_008618488.1:0-6938 GCF_000691845.1 Merops nubicus
TGCATGATTAGCAACCATCCCTTTCAGACTTGTACTCAAGACCCTCCGCCAGCATTTTTGCCCTTCTTTGGACACGCTCCAGCACTGCAATATCCTTCTGGGAGTGAGGGGCCCAAAACTGAGGCCCATTCAAGGTTTGGCCTTACCAGTGACAATCAATTCCCTAGTCTTGCTGGCAACACTATCTCTGATACAGGCCAGGATGCTGGTGCCCTTCTTGGCCACCTGGGCACACTGCTGGCTCATGTTCAGAAGTCTGTGAACCAGAAGCCCCAGGTCCTTTTCTACCAGGCAGCTTTCCAGCCACTCTTCCCCAAGCCTGGAGCACTGCCTGGGGTTGTTGTGACCCAAGTGCAGGACCCAGCACTTGTCCTTGTTGAACCTCATACAACTGCCCAACTGCCCTTGGCCCATTGATCCAGCCTGTCCAGAACCCTCTGTAAAGCCTTCCTGCCCTGAAGCAGATCAATACACCCACCTAACATGGTGTCATCTGCAAAATTCCTGAGGGTGCCCTTGATGTCCTCATCCAGATGATTTATAAATACACTAAAGAGAACAGGCCACAGCATGGAGCCCTGGGGAACACCACTTGTGACAGGCCACCAACTGGTCATTCCCCCCCCTCTTTGGTCCCAGCCATCCATCCAGCTTTCTATCCAGCGAAGCATATGCCCATCCCAACCACAAGCAGCCAGTTTCTCCAGGAGGATGCTATGGGAAACAGTGTCAAAGGCTTTAGTAAAGTCCAGGTAAATGACATCCACATCTCTTTCCTCATCCACTAAATGGGTCACCTTGTCTAGAGGGAGATCATGTTAGCTAAGCAGGACTTGCCTTTCAAGAACTCATGCTGACTGGGCCTGATCACCTGGTTGTTCTGTATATGGTGCGTAATGGCACTCAGGATGATCTGCTTCATAGCCTTGCCCAGCACCGACGTCAGAGTGACAGGCCTGTAGCTCCCCAGATCCATCTTTCAGCCCTTCTTATAGGTGGGTGTCACATTTACTAATGTCTAAGTTGCTCCACCTCAGGGTGGATTGTCTCTATTCCATAGTAGAAGCCAGCACTCCAAATAGAGTTTTCTTAATCACTTTAGTTTTCAGGTTTTCATCATGTGCACAAGGCTCACCTCCTTCCTTATCAGATGTCAGTATTCCCAGAAGCCAAGTCAGCTCTATGTCCTTAGAATTAGGGAAAATACCCCAGAAGGCAAATCAAATCCTGTGCTGGAGCACCTCTCCTGTGAGGACTCACTAAGAGTGCTGGGGTTGTTCAGCCTGAAGAAGAGGAAGTTCTGGAGGGACCTTATAGTGACCGTCCAGTACTTGAGAGGGGCCTACAAGAAAGCAGGGGAGGGACTATTCACAAGGGTTTGTAGTGACAGGATGAGGGGTAATGGCTTTAAGCTAGAAAAGGGTAGATTTAGGTTAGATGTTAGGAAAAAGTTCTTCAGTATGCAGGCTATAGATCACTGGAATAGGTTGCCCAGAGAGGTGTTGGAGGCCCCATCCCTGGGGACATTCAAGGTCAGGCTTGATGAGGCTCTGAGCAGCTTGACCTAGTGGGAGATGTCCCTGCTTATTGCAGGGTGTTTGGACTAGATGGCCTTTAGAGGTCCCTTCCAACCCAATACATTCTATGATTCTATGAATTGAGTTCATGAAACTGGGAGTTAATGAAAAGTCTCCTATAAGTACATCCAACTACTACTGTGAGATCTGGATCATCCATGATGATATCTACTTATATGACTTCTTATGATGAATTCTGAACACATCAGAAAAATTTTCAGCTTGCTACTATGCTAAGTATGTAAATCTATAAGAAAGTCAGTTACAGTCACACAATCAAGTTTTAAATTCCCCCAGATGGTGACAATGCCCTTTCATATTTAACCTTTTTCTAGAAATGCAGGTGTGTCTGTATATCCCCATCTTAAGAGGGGATCATGCTTAAGCAGGATCAGGTCACCATGTTTTTATGTTACCATGGGAAACTTGTCTACATGCTAATGTGTCAAAATTTCATGTGGCTGGAATCGCATGCTAGGAATGCTGCACTCTATTTTGAGATGCCCTGTTCACACCAGAGGCATTTCCATGCATAACAAAAGTGATGGTGTCAACTTTACACAGCTGTGTTGGGCAAAGAGCCCTGCAGCTACCGCCTTCACTCTCAAGTCTGAGGACTTGAAGTCGGAGAGGACTGAATACAGTGTTGGTGGATCCTACGCTGACAGACCATGGGCAGGGAGGGTATCCTGGGTGGTATTTTCAACATCTCTCTTTCAAGATCTCTTCTTGTGCTCCATGTGTATTTGTGTAAAGAAAAGACTTTATTACCTGCTAGTGTACCTGAATTTATTCCTGCACTTCAGTACAAGTTAGCAATAAGAACTATTTTCCGCTAGTTTTTAAGGCCAAAGGAGCTTCCAGAACATCCTTATAAGTAACTTTTGAAGCAGTGGATGCAGTCCTCTAGCCAGTGGCATTCACCTTTTTGATGCCATTGTCATGTCCCCAGTGATAGAGATTAAAATCTCTCTAAAGGCTCTCTGTTTGCACAAAACTCACTGTTCCTGAACTACTGAAGGTCTAGATTCCTTTACAAAGACTCCTAAGACATCTGAAGCTTGTCCTTTTTCTCATCCTGTGTTACTAAGCAAAAGCCTCTACACTGTGCTGGAGACAAAGGCTTTAATGAGCTTAGTGCTTCAGCAGCTTTCACAGGGCAGGTGTCTCAAAAGCTCTAGGCAGTGGTTTCCTGGTTACAGAACATCTATAGTCTTGGTTCCTTCAGCCATTTCGGAGCCCTGAGATGCCATTTCTGGATGTATGTTTGCTGGCCTCAGCCTATGCCTTCCGTTGCTTTTGCATCAGCTTTCTGTCCTCCAGCTCAAAGCCAGAAAGCCACTGTGGTAGCATCAGATAGCATTTTGTCCCCCCCTCTCCTTCCACTTTCCTTTTCAGAAACCTTTATTAATCATTAGCACCATCTTGGTGACAGAGTGCACATTTGAACCTTATATTCTTGTAAGCAGTAGCATTCACAGGAATTATTCCCAGCTAATAAAACCTCTTACTGTAGGTTGTTTTCAGTATGTGCTTATCTTCACTCTAAGTTGACCTCTGTAAGCCATCATAATGAAGTGCCTGTCTCTGGCAGTATTCTTACCTCTTTTTGGCATGATGAATCCTGTAACTATCATAGCTCCAGCTGTATCTTTGCTCACTCCTCTTTCCTGCCTTGCTGGACTCAGTTCATATTGCTTTCATGCTTTCTTTTTTCATATTTTTTTTTCTTCACAGTTTTCCTTCCACCCTGCTATCCTGTATGATTTTCTATGAACCCAAATCATGGCCTCTCACACTGTGACCCTTTATTCTTCCAGGAGCAGAACTTTCCTTATCTAGTAAGGGTTTAAATAGCCATGTCAGCCTCCAGCTGAATGGCTTTATGGCCAAGGAAGGTGATGCACTGTGGTCTCCACATCAGGGAACCTAGCTGACCAGTAGCTGTCCTTCACAGATGATCTCCTCCTGAACACTTCCAGGAGCCAGAATAAGGTGCAGGGCCAAGGAGAGAAAGCAAAGCAGGAAAAAAGATGGCTACAAATGGTTAGAACAAAGGGCAAAGATGAGCCTTATTCCCACCCTTCTGCAGTCTCTGCTGCTGATTGCTAGACAGTAATTTGTCAGCATGGTTGAAGTTTGTTATTCTCCACTTAATCTCTATGTTTTGTTGCCTTCCTTGTCTTTAGGGGTTTGTTAATCTTCGCTCTCTCTTTGTCATGATCCTGGTGCATGCACGCAGTTAGGTATCAGTCAGCTGACAGATTATAGCAGCTTGTTGCAGCTGTTGTTGCTTGATCTTTTATCTAGTGCTGACCATCGCCGGTGCTTCTAATGCCCACTTACAGGACCTACCCATGGATATGCTTTCATGGATTATTACAAAATGATTCTACTCCATTTAAGGAGCCACATCACACAGCTGACATAAGACTGAGAACAGGTATCACACCAAGCCTGTAAATCTCTCAAACCATGTAAAAAATCACAGTGGCAACAGGTAGGTCCCAGCTTCCACATGGAGCACCATCCCAAAGCAGAAGGGCATAGGTAGGCTCCAGGACAACCCTGCAGACAGAGTGATGTTCGTGCAGCTGGAAGGGGCAAGTATTACCTATTTGTAGTTTAGACCATCCAGCTTTGCCTTTCAAAAATCCAACTTTCCTTCGTGAAGAAACTCGTTCTGCTTCCTTTAGTCATCACTGTCACCCTGGCATAGTTTGGTGGCTATAGGAAGCCACCTTTCTTAACCAACCTCAATTTCCCAGACTCTGTTTTAGTTTGCTTACGAGTGGCAAACAGGTAACAACAACACTTCATGTGCAATGGATTTTGTGACAATGGGGGTGTCTGTTTGGTCACATGGATAACTGCTTCCTACGCTGCTAATTCAGTCCATACAAATGATCCCCAAATTAGTAACAAAGCAGAAATTATATCCCTCTTGGCTAAGAGAGAAGTCCCATGTCTGTCAAGATAGACGACTTTGTTTCCGATTGGAAAAACAATACTCCTCCCTTGTGAGTATTCTAGAAATTCTGAATATTTCCAGATGATTTTAGTCCAATTCCGTGATTCAGTTTTTGCCATAAATAATGTCTTAGAAAAACATGCAGACATCACATACACATACTGCTTATCTCTTATTTTCAGGCTTTTGGTTTCTAAAGCAAAATTCCTTAAATACCAGGAGTTAAAAGTTTTGATTTTTTTCAGACCAGCTATGTAGCGTACTCTGGTTATGTTAGAGAGAGAGCACTGAAGTTGCAAATGGTGGTGTGAAATTAGTGTGAGTCATCCCATTCTGTTTATTAACCTGGCTGCCTTCATAAGTCACACAGCATAACTGTTCTTCCTCATCTCATCAGGGAGAAAACCTGTCCATCACCCTGGCCTGAACTCTGGAATACTGCAGTCAGTCTAAAGCATATTCCACCTTCACAAACAAACGTAAAGCTTTAGTAAAGCAGTGACTCAACCAAAAAAAGAAATGCTCCTTACTGCCTTTTACCTAAAGTGCCAAGGCCTTCAAGTGTATAAAGTGGTTGCTATGTAAATGGACTGAATTATACATTGTTCGAGCAGCTGATGGGCATCCAGCAAACCCTGTCTCAGTTAAAACCTATTTATGCAGTGAGGCTCTCACATTGTCATCGGTAGAAATGGGATACACTGCCCTTGAGAAAATGTGAAGCAGGTTGGCCTTCTGCTGACACACTGCTGAACTCCACAAGAATGCTGCATTATTTGCAGAGTCCTTGCTCAGAAGCAGGGTTTACAGCTGTCTGCATCTCCCACATTTTTACCTCACTGGTGTAAAACAAATAATCAGAGCAGAGGAAAAAAGTCCCCTTGACATTCTATCTGCAAGTTTCCAGAGGAAAATATACATACACAGCTCACTTGTTTATTTGTTCCTTTTTTCCTGGCTTGTTATTCATATAGCTAGCCACCTCACTTTTATCAAACTTTGGAAATTATTTGCTTAGGGCCTGCAGGAATCAATACTACCAGACTTCAGGTCACAATACACATTCAGAAACAGCTGACAAAGTGACAAAACTGATAAGTGACAGAATGATAAGAAATTCTGCTAACAGGTAAAAGACTCATAAGGTGTTTTCCATTTTAGGCCAATTTGCTGGGTGTTTAAATGTGTGTACTGCCGTAATCACATTGCTAGAGGAGTGGAGGCTGGAAACAGCATTACAGCTTTTGAGTAAGGAGACCAGCCACCTACCCACCCTTTGTAGAAATGCATGCAATGTTCTTTGAAAAGAACAAAGCAAGAAGGTAATGTTTCAATCAGAGTCTCACAGTTATTTCTTCACCTGCTCTAAATCTTTTTTTTTAATGGTGGGAAGATTATCTGGGGGGGAGCATGCCCTGGAAGGGAAAGTCCCAATGTGACAAGCCAAGCCAGTATATAACTGTGTCATTCAGTATTATTGCTAAATTAGCTATATAGCCAGAGTTCATATCTTTTAAAAAAAGCCAACATCACCTAGTGAGGAAAAAAAAAATATTCTAATTATTGCCTATTAAAAAGGAATTTTAGAAAAAAAAATCCTGTGATTTCAACAATAAATTTATTAAGTCTTACATAACTGTGTAGAAGAAAAGGTTTTATATAAAGTGCTTTCTAAAGTAATCCCCAACAGAAAGCTCTTTCACATCTGCTGGCTGCTAAGAATACTTCGGAGTCTTTCATCAGTCTAATTCTGTCTGGATTTGACAGGATTATAGGAAAGCAAATATAAAGAGCCAGACGATTAGCTTTCCCTAAATCTTTCAAAACTTCAAGCCAGTGAAAATGGTAGCAGGAAATTTGTAAAAAAATTGAATTTCTCTATAGAAGATGGTTTTTATTTTGAAATGAAACTGATATAATTCTAGAAAGTGATTTAAAGAAAATCCTTCCTGTGCAAACTAAACATCCATGAATGGCAATAGAAAGAGGGCATGCTCATGCTAAGCCACTCCTGGCCCAAGTTAAACAGACTTAGCACTCTTTTTGATGCTTCCGAAGAGATATTTAATTTCTTTATATGTTAGCTGTTTCCAGGATCTCTGAATATTCCTTTGAGAGAGATAATTTTTTCTTTCTTGTTTTTCATGGCACATGTAATGCTTTAGTTTATACAGGAGAGAACTAATCACTGAGAATCTCAGAATTTGGCCTGTAAGTGATAGAGTTATAAAAGATTCACTGTAGAAGACGGAGTTCTTTGCAAATTAATGTGTTGGTATTACAGGTGTTCCATATACTTTTCTTTGAAGCTGCTTCTGTATGTGTGGTTGTGAGTAGAAAAGGCAAACAAGAGTTTTCAGCTGTTATTATTATATATTATATATAATATA
>NW_008618489.1:0-1730 GCF_000691845.1 Merops nubicus
CCGGAGCCTCACCCCCATCCTGCAGCCTCTCAGAAGCCCTAACACACAATTTTATATCATTTTTATATCATTTTTATATCATTTCCCACCCAAAGCACGCTGGTTTTTGGTCAGGGCTGCTAAATGGAGTCCCATCCTCAGCTGAAAGCTGCATCTCCCAGCCCAGTGCTGATTCCTGCCCCAAAAACTCCCGGGGTGAGCAGCTGGGACCGTGGCTTTTTTAAGGCCCCTTTCCTTCCCCCAAAATCAAGCAGCGAGGTGAGAAATAAAACCCCCTCACCTCCAGAGGCAGCTGCGGTGCCCAAAATCCACCCCCCCCCCCGGCGGGGGTGAACTGTTGTACAAGGGCACTGCCCTGGAGATGTCCTGCCGGCACACCGGGCACCGCTTGGGCTCGGGCAGCGCCCGGTAACACTCCCGGCAGGAGCAGAGGTGACCGCACTCTAAAAAAACGCAAGATTTGGGGTTGTTCCAACAAACCACGCAGACGTTTTTCAGCGTTTCGGCTCCCTCGGGACCCGCCCGGCGTAGGAGGAGCTCCTGAGCTTGTCGAAACTCCTCCCGCATCTGGCGGAGGCGCCGGCGCTGGAGGCGGTCCCGGTAGTGCCTCCGCAGGACGAAGAAGAGCACGGCGCAAGTGGCGAGGCCGAAGAGGAGGGTGAGGGTTTTCCAAAAACGAACGTTGGCTTCTTGTTTTTGCAGCAAGGCGTCGAAGGGGGAGGCGCTGAGGTAGTAGGGCAGCCCCTGCTTGGGGGGCTGCAGCCGGAGGGTGCCGTGCTCCAGCAGCAGCTCGCCCACCCCCGTCAGGGCCGTGCCCACCCGCAGCATCTCCTCCGTCTCCTGGATGCCCTTGGGGCGTTCCCCGCTGAGGTAGTGCCCCAGGACGTCGGTGAAGGACTGGATAGAAGGGTGGAATTTCTCGTAGACGGTTTCCAGGCTGAGCTCTGAGGCTTCCAGGGGTTTCATCACCCTGACGGCCACGCCGGGGGCGTCCTCCTCGGCGCTCAGCAGCTGGAAGGGGGTGGTGTTGGTTCTCTGGTGGATGAGCTTCTCGTAGTCGTTCCTGGGTGTCAGGGGTTACAGGGGTTGGGATTGGTTTATCCTCACCAAAAACTGTCTGTTCTGGACCCTCTGGGTCACTGCTCAGGGGTTGTTAAGAGATTTTGGGGAGCAGCTGCCCGGGGCACACCTCACACCCCATCTACATCTATCTACCATAGATAAAGATAACAATAAATAATAAGATAATAATCCTAATAGATGTGGGGACATTCACACCCAGCAGAAATCCCCTCTGCTCATCATGGACCCAGCCCAGCTCATCCAGGCCTCCCAAAATACCCCACCATGCACAGAGTCAGAGCCCCTGTGACACTCCCAGCCCTTGGGGCAGGTTCTGGGCACTCCCACTGCACCTGGGGAGAGAGAAGCTGCAGGTTTTGGGGATTTGGGGAACCCCTCTTGGGATGCAGAGGGGGAAGAGAGCTCCAGCAGGCCTGTGGCTGCCATTCAGCACCCCAACTGACAGGCTCCCTTTCCTCCTGCTCTGCACCCAGGCAGTGCTCAGCACAGGAGCTCAGGGGCTCCGTGCTGCTCCTGCCCCAGGGAGCTGGGTTCTGCTCTGTCCCTGGGGCTCACAGGCAGAATTTTCACCCTGTTTCCCTCTACAGACCATAATCCTTTCAGTGGATTGTAGCTCTGACTTGGGGTCTCCCTAAATTCATTCCTCC
>NW_008618489.1:1828-2413 GCF_000691845.1 Merops nubicus
TTGGGGTTTGCCACGTGGGCCCCACCCGTATCGAGGTCCCCTCCCTCCCCCCAGCCCCAGGAGAGCCCCTTGGGCCACCCCAGTCCCCATCCCCTGCACTCAAACCTCACCTTCCAGCAGCTCCCCCAGGCCAGGCTGCTCCTGGGACTCCCCTGGGCAGGGGGATCACCCAAATCCAACCCAAGTTGTGTTGTTTTGCTCAGGAACCACCCCCCCAGGGCCACCCCCTGCCCACCTCGGGTCACCTGTCACCTCCAGCCCCTCTGAGAACTCAGAAAGGCCCCAAAATCAGCCACACGTGCCCCATTTTGGCAGCTGTAAGGACAGCACTGGGACACCCGTGTCGCTGTGGGCAGGCCTGAGGCTGTTTCAGGGTGCCAGACCCCCCCCCCCGGGCACCCCCAAACCTACCAGCGCTGGGCGGTGTCGTTCCACCCCCTCCTGCAGCGTCAGCCTCTGGACGACACCTTGGCAGTTCTCCACAAACTGGCTGCTCAGGGTCTCCTTGACAGACTGCACCACGCCTGAAAGGCCAACCCAAAGCTGTGGGGCTCCTCCAACCCCTGCCCCACTTCTCGTGGTGCA
>NW_008618490.1:0-17797 GCF_000691845.1 Merops nubicus
TAAAAGCCAACAACATTAAAACAAGACCAACACTCTCGGATGGTCTAACATAGACTAAAAGGACCATACTGAAAAGCAGGTCGAGATAACATCCTTTCCCACAAACCTTCATCTGCAGGCCAAGGCTGCCCCTAATTCTTGCCCGCTTGCCTTCTCCTCACACCACACCAGATGAGAAGGGGCCCCTATCGTGAACAGCTAATTATTGGACCACATAAAATTATTTCTTAAATTAAGATTTGTGGGTTTTCCCCGGGCCTAACAATATGCCTTTGACAGCAGCAGCGTTGCAAGTACACTGGAGCAGGAGCAGCAGTCGAGCTCCATGTGCAATTAGGCCAGCATGTGGATCTTATTGCTCCTAAGGACTCCTATTTGATTTCCCGCACCACCAACTGGTGAGAAGTTTTCAAGTCTAAATACAGAAGAATTAGATCACTCTTTGGGGTGGTCGCATCTGGGGTTGGAAAACCAGATGGAGCGCGTTTTTCCGAGTCCTTTGTAATTGAACCAGCACACCAAGTTGCTAGGAAGCAGGCAAACACAATCACCACTCTGGGGCAGCCCGCGGCGGAGCCGGTGCCGCGTCTGCCAACACTTCTAGACACCATCTTAAGTGCTAGCAGGGAAGAATGGGCTCACGGGCAGGGGTTTATAAAATATCATCGTGAACGTGGACCTGCTGCAAGCGTGCAGGAGCTCTGTGACTTCTGAATATAAACACCTCCACCCACGGTCCTCTCGCGGTGCCACCCAAGGAACCTGGGAGATAGAGGATTTCCTCAGTTCCCTAAAAACGCACAGCTCGTATGAGTGGGCTGAGAAACTGGGGAATGAAGGGGAGAGACAGGGAGAGGAGGAGGGAACAATAAGGAAGCTTCAGCATTTCAAAACACAGAGAACCCACCAAGTACAGAGTTGGCCACCTCATGTCTTCAGGTCTTGCAGGCTGGATAGAGCCTGTGATGGGATAAACCATCACCACCCCAGCCAGCTATGGCAGCCACTCAAGGGGCTTGTTTCTGGGAAGTCCATCTCACAGGGCTTTGGGGGTACCTCATACCTGCAGGTGTCCACCCTGGCTCTGAAAGTAGCACCAGGCAAACCTACAACTCATTCCCCAGGTGGGGATGGAGCTACAAATGCTTTCCTTCCAGAGGTCCAGGTGCATCTGACAGCGCACAGGACAGTCACAGTTCTTTCCTAACCAAAACATGCTCTGCAGACTGAAAAGTGTAAGGGATGAAGTAGTTTTAATCAAAGTTTGGCCACGATCATTGCATACGGAGACAGAGATACACGGCCTAACAGGACAAGTAAATCAGCACCTCTGCAGCTGCCTGGGACCTGCCTGGGAACCCACACCTTCACCTAACAGGGTGAACAACAACGTGCACTGCTCCACCCTTCCCAGCAAGGCGAACGGAGAACAGCGGAAGGTGTCCATCCAAATTTTCTGCTGCAGCCTGCCTCTTCACGCCTCTCCTCTGCACGGGGACAGGGCTCTGCTGCTCCAGGAGCTGCTCTGAATACTCACGTCAGAACCATGCAGGGGTATTTCTTCCCCAGAGCCAAACAGTATTGGCCTGGATGGCTCCAAACCAGCAGTGGCTTTGCCAGGGAACGGCTGCTTTAGAGACAGAGAAGACATCTATTTTCCCTGGTGCTTAACCAAGGGCTGGGTTTAAAAACCTGTGGGTTTAAAGACCTCCTTATCAGCAGCTAACACAGAGCGCGGCTCCCCAAGGTGCAGGAAGCGTATCGAAACCCTGCTTTCCTTTCCTGCTTTCTTTCCCCCCCTGTCCTTAGAACATGCACTAATAAAGTCACAAGTCCAACCAGAATAATGAGGCAAAAATTCTCCACCAAGTGCTGCGTTTGCAACCAGAGGAGCACGAGCAACTGGCAGCTGCCTGTGTGGCATCCCTCGGGCACGGGTGGCAAGGGAGGGCTGTGCCTGCTCCTCCAACCAAATATCCCCACAACACAGCCATCTGAAAATTAATTACCACTTTGAGCCTAAGCAGAACACCTTTAAATATTTTTTTTCGGGACTTTTGAAGAAGGAAGCAACAAGTAGAAAAACAAATAAACGTCCAGAGTCAGCACTTCATGACTCAAAAGAATACATAAATGACTCATTCTTATGAACATGGCTTGCATATAAACATCCACTTCGAAAATAATCCTCTGAGCAATATCAGAGCAGAGGAGAGGATGGTGGGGAGATCAGAGAGGTTACTGGTAGAAAGAAGAGGCAACTTCTTTCTTTGAGGCAACTTCAAGGGTGGTGAGAGAGCTATCGGGAAAGGAGGCCCTATAGAGAAATTCCCCTTCAAAAGCACACGCAGGCACCAGGCTCTGCTGTTTTATCAGTTTTTTTCTTTTCCAGAAAGCCCACAGGTCTTGTGCACAAAACCCCAGTTATTTTGCTGCAGATCTTTCTTTTTGCAATTTGAGGATTTCTGGCATTTTGAATCCGTGTTCGAGGAGTACTTGGCTTTTTAAAGGCTATTATTTTGTAGGCATTTGAATCTTAGAAAAATTAAGAGAATATTTTCCTTTGAAGCCACAAAGCTGACACCTTTGGTACTGCATTTTTCACACCCCATCCCACGCTGGCTAGGATTCTTCTTCTCAAGCCAGTTTTAGCCAGGCCAGCTTTCCTTTCCTTTCCTTTCCTTTCCTTTCTTTATCCACGTTTCTGCAGCCTCAACATCCACAGGTATAACGGAAGCTACACAGCTACACCAGATCAGCTTTTCCAACTATGCCCAAAACTAACTTCTCCATGGCTCTGGAGAATCTGGAGCCACAGGGATTTCTGAAATAACATGATGAGATATCTGGGTGACTACCCGGCCAATTTTCAGCAGCCAATTTGAAATTTCTGGTTGGTAGCGCATCGAGGGACTGCAAGGTTCAAGAGTTGGCCATCACAAAACAGGTTTCACAATGAATTTGGACTGTTTTTCTAACCCAGCTGTCTTGTTTAAAAACCAATACAACCCTCCAAGGTATACAAATAATTAATTTCAACCCAAGCTTTAAAGCAGCAGCTCCCGAACTTTTCTTTCCTGGCTGCGACCTCATTTTCCAGACCAGTAACTCTGTGCAACCCCAAACAGCAGAATAAACACTGCAGAAAATGAAATTTCTGTCAGGCTCATGACCTTGTTCTTAACTTCCCCAAACCTCATTTTGGGGCCATCACCTCACTTTGAGAACTGGCACAGTCATAACACAAATGATGCTCGAAATGTAGACCCACCTCCTGATGTGAGCCAGTGGTGCTCACAGAGCCACCAGTGGCTCCAAGGTCAGAGATGGGAGACCAACACCTGGCATACAAGGCTCAGGAGCTACGTGCACCAGCCCCACTCATCCCTCATGGTCCTGGGCTTACCTTACAGACCTCTGTGCTGATGCCTCAAAAGAAAACCCTCATTTATCCCACGGCTTCAACTGTGTCTGTGGAGTTTTGCCCAGCAATAGCCAAACCCACCCTGCAGCCCAACTCTCTTCCTCCAGTTTCACAAGCAGCAAAAAAACCCAAAACGTGGATCTTACTTAACAGCATCATAAATAAATCCCCTTCAAATTACCTCCCTTGCTATTTTTTATTGCTACTAGACAAATTCTAGCTTTAGGGGAACTACGCTGCTTTTTGTACACTGCTGAGGATACAGCCAGTGTTACAGACATAAAGTAGAAGTAAAATGACTTGCTACCACTATGTAAATCTTGTAGCAGCAGCTGAGATTAGTATTCAGGCATTTTTGGTTCCCAGATCAGCTCCTAGACAATTATAGCCTTGCAGCCAACTGTACAAATGGGACCTTTCTAGGCTGGGTGTCAGAGACCAGAAAGGGGCAAACAAACAGCTGGAATCTCTTCAGAAACACTTATCTCCTCATCTCTGGCTCCAAGTTCATGGTTTTGGCATCATCACTGATGGTAGCGACTTAACAAAAAAAGGCAAGCAGCAAGTTCACACAGAAGAGAAGGGGTAAAACGAGACAGATCTGGGGGATAGATATTTTTTGTCATTTGCCACCTTTCTGACGTGTATTTTAAAAGATGAGAACCCCCCAAAACGCTTTACTTGGCAGATTGGGTTGTGAGCTGGAGCAGCGTGGCTGTGCTGCCTGCCAAGAGATGTTCCCTCCACACACATGCTGCTTCCCAGGTCTGCCCCCCAAATGTCAAACATCAGGATATTCCCACATACGTGCACAAAACCAGGGGTAAAAATTTCATCCTTTGGCTCCCTATTGCCATGAAACAAATTGCCACATAAAATTGCTGATTCCTACCAAACGAAGCCATACAATTTATCAACTCAAGGACAGAACAAACTCACTAGTGGTTTAAATACACTACCTGAGTTATTATTAAATTTTGCCCCAGTGACAGCTTTATGGATAATGTAGGTTTTATAAATTCATTAGTATGGGACTAACTTTCCAAGTAAACAAAGACATTAAACAAACGAGGCGATGCTGTGTTTACATGCAGAATAGATTTCCCTTTCCTTCCCAAAGCCACCCTGGGATGCTCAGAGGAAAAATAGGAAAGCAGCTCTGCCATAAGACTTTGTGAAGGGAAAATGTGGTCCTTCATTAGCACCTGAGTCAGCAAGGGCCGAGCTCAAACCTCTATTTCTTCCCTGCTGCTGACCTAATACATGAGCAGGTCACTGGTGGTGCTTCTCATTCAGCCTTCCCAGGCTCTTAAATTGTTGAAGCATCATTTCTATACCACAAAAGGAGACTGGACCTGCTCCAGAGCCCTTTGCAGTGCATGGCATCTTTCCATTGATTGCAGCAGGCTTTAAATCAACAGCATTATATTGCTTAATTAAAGGGACTCTGTCATCTCCGTCATCTGGAATCTACTCCATTTCCACCAGAGTTAAAACCAGTTTCGGAACCTATGCCTGGGTGAATCCCCCTGCCCTTTTCCCATTGATTAAACAGTTTCCTGACACAGGACCCAAACATGTGGGAGAAAGGGAAGAATCACATCTATACGACTTGCTGTCAAACCAAAAGCAACACTGAATAAAAGAGGAAAAACATTTTTCCTACAACAAGAGACATTAAAAACAATTTCAGAAGGAAGTACAAATTTTAAGCTGATACTGCTTCTGTGAGATGTTATGATGGAAGTTGTTTTAACCTCTACTTGCTGGAAGAAATTACTAATGTTGCTATTAAAAAAAAAAAGAGATTGTAGGAAAAAAAAGCTGTTTTTCTCCACTTTTCCATTCTGTTTACTCTGTGCATTTATCACCAGCATGTGTAGAAGCAGTCTCACTCTTTCCCCTGTGCAGGCAGTGAGTTAGTCACACTTTCCCCTGTTGTGTAGCTCCTTTAGTCAGCAGCAGGGAAGTGATAAAGATGAAAAAAACTAAACAAAACCAGGAAAACACAATTGTAAAAAAACACAGAAATTAGCAGGAGGTCCTTGTAGACAAATGTAATATTCAAATCGATTTTGCTTGCTTTAATTTAGGAGATAGCAATCTGGAAAGGAGATCCATGCTCTGCACAAAGCTCTCCTCCAGAGGACGTGCATGTAGGGTATGGGAGAGGGAGGACAAGGACTGAGGAGAGGCAGCCTGTGGGTGTGGGAGTGAGTGGAGCTACAGGAACTCCTGGTGCAGAGGTCCAGGAGCTGCTCCTCTGCCAACAGAGCAGGCTGTGAGGGATGGGGGAATGGCCTCTCTACCCCAGCACCTCTTTACTGGCAGGGGGAGCCAGGGAAACCTTTTGCTCCCTCCTCCTCCAGCCTCCCTCTCCCCCTGTTCACGCTGGGACAACAGGAGCCAACCTGCACACAACACTGGGTAAAAATCCCTCTACCCAGCACCTAAACTGGAAGATAAAGTTATGACAATCTGCTGTGACAGACGTGGCAAAAACATTTGTTAGCATTCCAAAATGGAGAGAAAAATTGCTACCAGAGAATAGATTTTGTAAAGGCCACCCGAGCAGTGCCTCCCCTTCCCCTCCCCAGGCACTGCACAGCCAGCCTGCAGCAGCAACAGCCCCACTTCTGTGAGCAGTGCACTGTAATTATGCACCACTGCCTCGTTCTCGGGGGTCTACTTATTCAAAATGCATTAAAGAAATAAATCACTGTTGATTGTCCCACCCCCTTTCCCTTTTAAGCTAGGCTGGGGCAGTAAATCTACAAAAAGAGTGACCCCTGTTTTAAATAAAACCAACAAAAGCAATAACAACAGGAGGCTCCCAAACTTGATTTCCAAGGTCACAGGTTTGCTTATTTTCCATTAAATTATTTGCTATAATAGATACAGAAAGTGGCAAGGACATCAATCAACTCTAACATACCTTTACAGAATTACCACCCTAAAACCTATGGACCCATGGTGTTCTGGCAGTCGAGTAGTCTTCCAGTGTTGGGACTTACCCTTGACTATAAAAAAAGCAGACTGGTCACAGGCAGAGCAGGGGGAGGCTGTGACTTCACATTTATTAGTCACAAATCTGCACGAACTTGTTTTTATACAATGTAGAAAAGACAAGGTAGAGTCCTGCCTCGAAGACTTTTGAGGTCTAGAGCCCACAGACACCCACTGTGCACAACCAGAACTGGCTCCATCGCCACCGAGAGACAGCATGTGGGAGGAGCACCAGAGTTTAACCAAAATCCAGGGAAGGATGCACTCAATTTATCAATGCCACGAGCCAAACCTGTTGGCTTTATTCATTTCACCAACATGCATGTGTTTGTGTGTGCATGTACATCCACAGCCGTGCCTCTGAAGGATGGGGCTGATGGTTCAAGTTGTCTTATTAACATGCTTGTACAGAAAAAGGCTTCTCAGATACTTTTTTCCCGCTCTAGTTTTAGTCATCAGCCTCCAGAAGCAGATTGCAGTGACTGAACTGAGCCTGGCCAGGCTCTGCTGTCAAATATTTAAAGCAAAAACAGCCAGCAAGAGGCTGAGAATCTCATGCAAACCTTTCTGTCGCTGACACAAATCTTAATTCTCTAAGGATCATCTCACATGCCAATGGGAAGCCCAGTAAGGGATGAGATTTCTAATCTAATCTGCTTTCAAAATAATTTTGTTGGCATTGATTGTGCTAAATTGTATCTATGGGAAAGAATTTAAAGTAAGAGCAAATACATACATATATGACCCAGAGAAGTGCCTCTTACCATTACTGTTAGCTGATAACCACAAAGAACAACCACCTCAGTGCTCAAGTTAGGTAAAATTACCTGGTCTCAGGAGCCAGCATACAGCTGGGTTTTTAAAAAATAATTCCATTATACAATATTAAGCAAAATTCTCAAAAGTAGCCTGGATTTAAAATTATTTTGCTTGACTCTACTCCTATTCCCCCAGAAAACGACCCCTAAAATCTCAGCTGCCTGTAAGCCCAGCTGTTTCCTGGCTTTTCTATGCAAATTGTTCTCCCTGGATTTTATTGTGTGCATGTATATGTCCCTTAAAAAGCACTCAAGTTTGAATTAGGGGCCCTACTTCCATCAAAGGGAATTCTTGTAAAATAAGCTTCATTCTCACTGTATCTGACACGGAATTATTATCCCATAACTCATGGTGTCCTAGAGCTTCTGTATGAAACACGGCCCCAAAAGGTCCCAGAGGGAAAGCACAGGAAGGGACAGGAAGAGTCACTCGAATGCAAACCTGCCCAGCAAGGAATTCCTCATCTCCCTGCCAACCAGCAAAGCACTTCCCACGTGCCAGGGTGGGGACGTGCCTCCTGCCTTACTTCTCAATTTTCACCTATCAGGATTAACTAAACACAGATTACATTACTGTGTAATGAGGTTTAATTAAAACTTAGCTTAAAGCAGGGAACACTTTCTTTTCAATTCCAATCAAACCCATTTACTTAATTCTCAGTTGGATATTGGCATCTCCCTCCAGCAAGACAAATTTAAAGCTATTACTGTATGACAGCAGGAAAATCAGAAAGCAAAAGTTACTGGGGTAGCTGGTCAGGAAACTGAGAAAGGATTGCCAGAAAACGATGAGATATCTGCTGCTGGCTTTCAGGCATGTGCCCTCCCCAGTTTCCCACTGGCCTTCTGGCTCCCACCCATCACGCTGAACTCAAAAACAAAACTCAAATGGTAAAAGATGGCCCAAGTTATTCCCTTCTCCAAACTGAGCTGTTAAAATGCTCCAGCTCTGAACTGTCCAACTGTTCTACCCTGCTCAAATGGAAGAGGGGAGATTTAGATTAGATGTAAGGAAGAAATTCTTCACCCTGAGGGTGGTGAGACACTGGCACAGGTTGCCCAGGGAAGTTGTGGATGCTCCATCCCTGGAGGTGTTCAAGGCCAGGCTGGATGGGGCT
This sequence comes from Merops nubicus, assembly GCF_000691845.1. NCBI lineage: Eukaryota > Metazoa > Chordata > Aves > Coraciiformes > Meropidae > Merops > Merops nubicus. Next base: position 8,367 of record NW_008618490.1, read on the forward strand.
TTGAGCAACCTGCTCTAGTGGGAGGTGTCCCTGCCCATGGCAGGGGTTTGGAACTGGGTGATCTTTCCAGCCCAACCCATTCTCTAATTCTGTGAATGCCGTAGCAGACACACTGGTGTTCACTCCCGACCATCTGCCCTCACTAACCTCTTGTTCAGAATTTGCTTGAGCTTTGTTTCCAACAGAACTGTATGCACGTGGCACAGCAAACACCCAGAGACCCCCCAAAGCCTAGAAATACCTACGGTTCTTGAAGATTCTTTTAAAAGATAGAAGATTACTTAACCAACTGCAGCTACTCAGCTGACCCTACACAACAGGATCTGCTATCACCCCTCTCATTTGGATAGCCAAGGCTGCACTGCATTTCAAAACACACATAACCCTGTATCATCAGCATGGAAATTCATCTAATTCATCTTATTTATCAAATTCCAGCCTTAGGCCAAAGTATTTTTATGGTCAAACCAGACATAACAACTGCTGCCCTAACACGCACTGCTACGATGCCAGCCTGAAGAGGTCTTTTATGTGGGTCTAGAATATTTTATGCACAGACTTTGCAGTATCTGACCCAAATACTTGTCCTCAACCACAGATATGAACTCGTGTGATATCCACGAAGCTGTAAACGTGTGGACACCATCCGAGGGCAGCCTGCCCTGTGCTGTTTAGTAACTAAATGAGTCTGTGGTAATAAAATATTTATTATGCTCTACACAATGCTGCAATTGAATTGATGTACTTCCTCCCCTATCCATCAGAGTCCACCGAAAGCCCTCTTTAACTTCTACTCAAGAAGTCTCAGATTACACATCTTTATTTTTCTTACAGCTTTTCCTACAGGATTGTGTATCTGCAAGGAACCATTTGGCAGTTAATGCAGTTTACCCAGAAATGCCGAGTGCCGTTTGGTTTCTTTTCTCCTTCTTGCCTCAATTTCTCTGAAAAGACATCCCTGGCAGAGCATCCAGACTCAATTTCCTCAATACAAATATAAACCCTCAAAATCCACTGAAGGGAGCAAAAAGCCACATGGCACTTAGTTACCCAGTGCTGTACCAGTCTCCAAAAGAATCCATCGTGCGGCCAGAGAGGGGAATAATAAAAGCCCTGTTTGGAAGAATTGCTTAATCCTGTGCCAAATACCACTGACACCCTCCTCCCCTCCACTGGGCCGTGGTGATATCCCTGTCTCAGTGCTCTCAGGAACAGCCTGACAAACTGGGAACTCGCTTGAAACAGCTGTAATTCCTACTGCCAGCAGTAAGGCAGAGGGTGAGCAATAGAGAGCTGGCACCAGTGGGATCCACGGTCTGGGTCCCCGCAAATGGGCCAGGGGAACACAAAGGGATTCTCCTGGAAGAGCTCAGAGTCCTTCAAGTCAGGGACCTTGCAGAAGTCCCAGGTAGCAGAGGGTGGGGGAGCTGCTGGGAGGTGAAGGATCACACCCTGCCTGTCTCAGCAGGGCTGCTGCTGTTGGCACTGAACAGAGCGACCTGCAGAGGGGATGCAAGGAGCTGAAACTGGAAAACCAGGAAAGGGAAGGTAAAAAGTGTATTGTGAGCAAGTGACTGAAGGAAGTAGCAGAGCCCTTAACAAATTGGTTATTTGTCTGGTTAGCTGATGCAGAAGTGGAACAGGAAATTATTTCAATATGCCACAGACTTAAACACCACTATTATTTTGGTTTTGTTGGGTTTTTTTTCCTCTTTTTTTTTTTTCTTTTTTTTTAACCATATAAAGATATAAAACCCAAAACCCAGAGTATTTCTGGGCAGGCTAGTAACTGAAGTTTACAAGACTCCCATTAAAAATATCTCATCACTATTAGAGCTAGAGCACAGACAGGCTTTGAAATGAAAGAACAAAATAAGACCAGTTAAGAAGAAAAGATCCTCTTCAGAAACCATTTGGCTGCCAGCAGTCCTTGATTTGTTGAAAAATATCCCAAACCAATAGGTAATACCTTTACACTCATATGAACCCTTATGAACAAGCTTCCACTCTCTGTGCCTTACAGGATATGGCAGCTTGCCAGTAATTTTGCTTTAAATATGAAAATGGATATCAAATCCAACTTTCTAGATATAATAATGGCAAGGGAGATTGATGGCATCACTATGCTGCACAATGACTATTTAAAACACTTTTGGCTGCACTTCCAAAGCTCCAGTGACCTCTAGAACTATAGGAATTGTATGCAGTGTTAGGAGGAAATAAAATTAGTGATTCACAAAGAAGAACTAAAGCAATTCAGCGTTTTTGGAAGAGGTATGGACTGTGGTTAGCACTTCTGCAGTGACACCAGTGCCCAGACTGTCTCTGGAGAAGGAAAGAAGAAACACTCTGAATTTCCATCAATGAAATGTCCACTGCCAAGGTGGCACTAGTGGTACTGGGGGTATCAGGGACCTGAAGTGGAATGGAATGAGATCTGCAGTTACCAGGAAAGTCAAGTTCTCCTGAGTGTCGTGGGGAATGTCACTGCCCCTCTCCACGGTCACATCACAGGAGTGGGCAGTGAGAAGATGGCAAAAGGTAGAAAAAAGATACAAGGGAATGAAGCCAGAGGAAGAAAATAGGAGGAGAAATAAGAAGCTGAGACTAAAGCTGAAGACAGAGCGGGTGGTGTAAGAAAAGCCACAGACAGACAAAGCAGAGGAGGCACCCCCATCACACCTACTGCTGACTCACACGTTTTGGGTTACTTTCATTATTTCTTTGTATTCCGGCAGCATCTGGCATCTGCTGCTGAGCTCAGAGCCATGTTGTGCCAAGTGTGAATCAAGACCTTTCTGCTCACAAGCTGAAAATCCAAACAGACGAAGGAGAAAACAGAGGGAGGGACCTCACCAGTCCTGCCTGGGGCAGCCAGGAGCTGTGGCAGTGACAAAGCCCACCTGCTTTGCACCCAGCCACCGTCCTGGTTGTGTGGGAAAGACACAGGGCACATGTCTGGTTTTTTTTTCTCTAGCAAAAGCTGGTTCTTTCGAGTGGTTTTTAAAAGCCCTCAGGATTCGTTTCCCTCTCAGTAAGGGTGGCTCAGGTGTTTGGCTTTGTCAGGCACCATCTCTATATCTGCTGCTGTAAGAAACCAGGATGGTTTCCCTCTGGTCCCAGTCCCCAAGAGTTTGACTGTTACTGCAAGGGTCCATGGAACAGATTTTCTGTGTACCTACAGAAAAACCACGAGGAACCTACAGAATATGTCAAGGAACACAACGGAAGGGCACAGCCCAACTTTAACAGGCAGCAGCTACAACTCACTTATGCTGCCGTGGGGACCCAAGCAGAACCCTCTGGGCTCTGTAGTTTCCATTGACTTATGGCTATAAAAAGTCAGAACATTTTTCTTATACCATGGAGCTCTGCAGAACTAATTATTTTGCAGAGAGAGCTCTAAATCGTTAACAATAAATGTTGATTGTAGCATCTGCAATGATTATTCGGCCCGTTACTTAAAAAGCTGGAGGCAATAAATTGGATGTGGAATAGCTGGTACTACACCTCCAGAGCTCAGGAATATGGGATGTCAGAAAACAAGCTCAAGACTTGGCTCCCTGAGAACTTTGTAATCAGACCAATGCAGTAAGTCCTTCATCCCCAAGCACTTAAAAAACCCAACAGATATCACCAAAAGGATGAAAATACTGTGGTATTTTCACCCATGACTTTTGTCTTTCCTTCCTATTCTTCAGAACATTCAGAAACTTAGGTTTTTACATTTCACCATTAGATTTCTTAGTGAAATATTTTAACTAAGGCAAAATACCACAACTTGAAATGAGGATGATTTTTCTTTATTTGCTTTCTTCCACGCTGGCTGCCAGCTCCGGGAGTTGTTCCTTCAAATACACAGTGGGAGGCTAAATGCCTCACACATCCCACGGGCAGCTGTGGGCACACAGATGAGTCCCACCATCACCTCAGTCTCCAGAAGAGGCATTTATAGCAGGACACCATTTCCACGTGGCCTCCTCCAGGCCATCTCCAATGGCACCAGAGTGCAAAGTCAGGCCTGGAAGGCATCTTCCAACGAGAAGCTCATTGAGCGGCCCTTAGGACAGCCAAGCAGAGAACTCTTGCTGGGATTTTATTGCAGTCAGAACCAAGCACCCAGATGTTGGTCCTCCATCCTGAAAAACACATGCATCTCTCAGGCTCTGGCAGGAACTTTGACCTAAAGCCTATCTGGAGTGTCCATGTGCTGAAGTAACCCCCCGTCAGGAGCTGCCACCCTCGTGGCAGAGGATGACAGGGGCAGTTTATCCCCAGCTCCTTGCTGCATGACTACAGGCTGGTTGCTGCAGCACACACAGATGTGCTTCACCAAGTCCAACAGGATAATCCAGAGCTTCAGCACATAGACACTGATTTTACAGCTAAAATATTACAAAGTCCCACTTCCCAAGGCAGATGTTCAACAGGACTCCAGAGCTCTGTGGCTGGAAGGGATCTTGCTGACCAACACCTTTGAGCCATGAAGTTTGAGAAACTTCACTCTACAGCTGAATATAAACTTCCTTTTAAATTCAGCCTAAATTTCTTGATGTGATGGCTAGCAGCACAGACATCATCCCAGGCAGGGTGTCCTGGCTCTGCAGAGGCATTTCTAACACCCCTCTCTGCCGACTCCCTGCCTGACATGTGAATCTTTTCTTCATGACTCACCCCGTGCTGGCAGCTAACGGGCATCCTTTAATCAAACATTCCTCTTTTGCCTCCCCACCTCAATTATTTCTTCCTCTCAGAGCTTTTCTCCAGCCTCACGCCGTCGCCGTGGCCACGTTATCCCTTCTCTCCTTCCCTGATCAGGGGTTCTGTGCTGGCTCCTCTCCAACTCTGCTCTTCAACGCAATCAATTCACTTAAGAGCCTGGCAAGCTGGTTTATATATTTTTTTCCAATGTCTGTTTTACACAGTTTCAAAGCAATGATAAAAAAAAAAGACATTTTTTCTAGTATATAGAATAAAAATCTTAGGGTGCAGCAGCTTAGCTTGCCCATAAACAAGGCACTTCTTTTAAATAATGAACACAATAGCTTCTAAAACAGTTCATGATGGAGGTGCGTGGAAAGGAGAGAGTGAAGTGCAACGTCCCCACCTGCCTCTACAGAAAGATGCCAAAATGAAACAGAAAGAATGAACTTCTCTGACCTCTCTGAGCTTTGATACAAAATTGTAAATTAATTAAATCTCCTAATGATGTTTTCAAACCTTTATCTTCACTATGGAAAAAGAAAAAGTGGGGGGGATGGAGATGAATAGAGTATGATATCAAACACAAGCAGGCAGTGCATAGCTGAAACCACTACCCAGTACTGCAAGCTAATGGTGCTACTGGTCACCACCAGTGCTGCATGCCCAAAATAACAAAAAAAAAATCCAAAAAAGAGACTTTCCTTGTGCTAATTAGACCATTAGACAGAAAATGACCACACCTCCTCACAACCACCAAGCTTAGAGACTCGTCTCTGATCTACCCCTGAGACAAGAGAGGCCATGCCCACGTGTGCCACAAGGTCCCTGTGGCCAAGGTGGCCACCACGACCCCCTGCCCCGTGCCACTGGTCCTGAGCTGTGACTCAGCTCCCCCCACAGCAGCACAACTCATCCTACCGCTGGCATAGCCATGAAAAAGGGTTTTTTCCTGTGGATAGTTTATATGCTCCAGCTCATTAACATCTCCTAATACCAGAACTTGAGGCTAATTAGGCATGGCAATCCTGAGGAACATATTCTCCGTTCATCTTCCCAAAGCAGGATGCTCCTTGGTGGCCCAGCTGCAGCTCCACAGGGTACCGTGAGGGTATCACCCTGGAAATAAAAATACTCCAGGATCCCACACATTACACAGCAGGGATCCCATACTTGTTAGCTGGTGGCACAGTTTACAGGCTGTTTTGCTTGAAAATTGGAAGCATCTCTGTCATCGAGGCAGATTCCTGCTCAGCAGCCTCAAGGAATTTCCCCAATAGTTATCAATACACCAGGGCTTTCATAATAAAAGCTACTGACTCGAAAACCAAGGGGCAAAGTGGTTAGAAAATGTAGGAAACTTAAATAAAAAGCATTTGACAGAACAATGCTAGTGGGAATTTTTTCCCCCTGGCTACAAACAGGAGCAAACAGGCTGCAGGGGCTGAGAATTTTCATGCACACAAACTACTCCTAGGAGCAAGATGTCCATCTACACATAACCTAAGAGTAACACCCACTGTATCAACAGGTACCCAAGGAACATCAGCAGATGAACAATGGTTGCCACGACCAACACCAACCACTTCTTTAAGCACAGGAGCTGACAAAACCTGGTTTCCCACATCTTCTGGATCACACAAATATTGACCAAAGCTTGTCCAGACCTGGGACATGGTAAAGGTACCTCTGCCCATTGGATGCCTCATGCTGAAGGTTTTTCTTCAGTGCAGACATTTCTGTGGTTGTTTCCTTCTGTCTGCCTTCAAAGATCACCACCTCCAATGCCCTCACCCTGGGTCTGCTTAAAATGGCTCTGAGGGCTCACCAGTTGTGAAGGAACAAGGCACTGGCTAAATTTCTTTGGTCACCACTTCAAATTAACAGAGCCTTCATTTCAACATCTTCTTTCTATAACTAAAAGCAGTGATAGTCTAGAAAGCATATTTTAAAGAACTGCAGCAAAAGGTACACACAGACACTGTATTTTTATCCTAAAGCACCCAGGAACACACACAACACTTCCCTTGGCCAGTCACTGGGAGACAGGGACCTCTGAGGACTCAAAATGCAACTACAGACAGCACGAAGGATGACTTCATGCCTTCCCACACTTCAAAAAGATATTGTGGCATCCTTGCTGGTGATGAGGAGAGCAAATGGAGGAGCTGTGCCCACGGGTGAGGCTGCAGCGTGTCGCTGGGAGAGGGGAGTGACAGGAGCAATGGGGACAGCAGCAGGGACCCTCCTGAACCACCCACAGCAATTCCTCTGTTGTGTTTTTTCAAATCCTTCCTCTGGGAGCTGAGTGAGCCTCCACACTGGAAACGTGAGCCAAATTCACCCCCCGAGGCAGCAGAGCCCTGCCTTCAGCTGCCCTCCAACCTTCATGCCTGGAGCAGGTTCATTTCCAAAAGCTCTGACAAACCTGGCTGCACTGCTCCACAGATTACAAGATGGAAAAGCAAAGAAATCCTGGATGGAGATGAAGCATCCACCAAAACCCCTTAATGTGAAGGCAGCCCAAATGCAAACTTTCCCTCGCTAGGCACCTTGACATCCAAATGTTTATCCACACTTCCTCTGGAGCTCTTTCACATCACCAGCACACAGCTCCAGCCAACTATAAAACTTCACGTGGAGAAAACGCGCCCAAAACTCCAGGAGGAAAAACAAAACGAGGCATTTCATTTGAGGCCAGCTCAGTCCAAACTGGAATTTGGGTTGGTTTGATGAGCTGCTGACGTGCTGGAGTCCAACAAAGCATTAACCCGCTTTGCTAAGCGAGCCCCACCTCCAGCTCTGGGCACAAACACCCCAAGCTTGGCACCAAAATGAAGGCTGGGGCTCTGAAGTTTGGCTCTGCACACCCCCCCTGAGCTCTGTGTGGTCCCCACAGCTCGGCAGGCTCGCCAGCCCCACTCCAAGAACCAGGGCTTTTGAAGGAGCAGAAGACCCAGCAGACCATCACCTGCAGAGCTGCCAGGGTTTAGCTTGCCCCCCAAGCCAAATGCCTTCCAAGTGCCTCCTGCTGTGGGATCCTTAACAGAGCAGGACGGGGTGGGAAAGCCATGAAAAATACGGGGGGATTTCTCAGCAAAAGGGGGTTACTGTTGATGAGGCTGTGCTGGAGGAGACGCTGCACGAGACTCCACCATCCAAGCTGCTTCCTGGCACCAGGCTGGGTTTGGCTGGAGCAGCTCCTGACTCTTCAGAGAAGGTTTTCATAAACATTTCTGAAGCCTTGCAACAGCCTCAGCAAAAGCCATCAGCCCTCGGCCCCCAAGAGCCCTGCACCACCTCACCCGCCACTCAAAGCACGTGAGGAGTGGTGTCCTGCTTTATGGGGATGCCTCAAGGACACACAGTTCCCACCCCACAGGATGGGGACCCTTCTTTTGTGTCTTCTGGCCAGATGTGCACTCTACTCGCTAGACCAGACGTAGCTGGGTCACAAGATCTGACCTGAGATACCTCCATCACCAGTGTCTCAAAGGAAGCCCTCCAGTCCATCAGAGAGCTCTACTTCCACAGTTTTTATATGGATTAGATGGCTTTAATTAATCTTCTACTGATTAAGGCTCAGATGTAATTATATAGCCAGTATATCAACATCTGCCCTCTCTTTGATGACTCCCAAACCTCATCTCCCCTTCGTAACGCTGATGTACTGGGGTGACACCAGAAAACTGCTGCACTACGGGGACACACTGCTACACTTCTTCCTAAATATTTGCAACTATTTAAAAAAACCAAAAGCAGACAAGTTTCTAACAAGTGCTACTGAAGCTGTCTCTGCAGAGAAAGCCACCTGGGACGGGGCACACCCCGTGGGTCCCCAGGACTGCTTGCTGCCACCACCACGCTCGGCTTTGGGGCAGAATTCCCAGAGCTTTAAACAGCGCCGGCGTTTCTCTCCATCTCCACTTCCAACAGTGCTGTGCTGTTCCAGCATTGTACCAGTGAACTCACAGTGACCCTGTCAAATAAATATTTTCCCCCGGGGTAACACTGTTTTAAATATATCCATTTAGTATCCTTATTTGAAAACACTGGACAAATTAAATGACTGTAAAATTTGACTTTCCAATATTTTGTACTCAGATAAACTCCTACAGCACTCTCTTCCATGGCAGCCAGCCCACATTTCCAAGGAACTAAAATTTTAAAAAGCCAACTATGCTTTTCAGGATCTGCACATTAATCATCCCTCACAGTTCAAGAACTCTTCTGGAGTTCAAAGAACAAAAATGGGAGGAAGAAGAATGTGTGTGTGAAATACTCCCCTCGAAAAAAAGCTGTGGCCTTCACCACCCCGTATGGCCTGACACGGTCCTACCACATCCCTGACCCCAACCAGGAACCCTGAAGCTGGCTGAGGCTTCCCCACTGCTTGCATCAAGGCTGCACTGGAAGGAGCATTTCTGCAGAACAAAGGGAAACTGAAGCTGGTGAAAACACCACCGAGGGACACCCTGTGCTCCAGAAGCAGCCCTGTTGATTGAATGGGACTTCACCATATTTCAGGTTCCCATCAAGGATTAGCAGCAGAGGAGAACAGGCTGTGACAGACTATTTCTAACGTGGTACGAGAAACAGTTTCAGTCCACGCAGCCAAAAAGCTCCAAACAGGCTAAAACATGCCTGTCCATAGCACTTGGGTCACAGAACCACAGGCAGTGCTCTGGGCTTGGGGAGGAGCAGCTGGAAAATGCCTGGTGGAAAAGGAC
>NW_008618491.1:0-30817 GCF_000691845.1 Merops nubicus
AAAGAACAGTCTCGTCTGTTACAGAGTCATTACCAAGTCACTGAGTAGCATTAAAGGTAAGCTTTGGGTACTCAGTGCTTCAGGTATCTCAGCCTTCCATGTATTGAGCAAACTCATTTTTGCAGCAACTCTTTCTATGGATCACTGGATTAGAGCAAAAGATTTCATTGCTGTGAATTTCACAGCCCTGCTTTTTCTGTAACCATTTTCTTCCACTGAGGATACGGTTTTCGCTTCCCAAACAGGCCATCTTTTGTCTAATGATGAACAATAAATATGAAAGTCTCTAATATTTTCTCTGTAGCTGTTGAAGTGGATGCTAAACTTTAGCTCCAGAGAAAAAACAAATAGCCAAGGTAGTAGGCTGATACACTTCAGGTTTTGAAATCCTTAAAAAACTCTTCTTTTTTCCAGTCTGATTGCATATTTAAATGAGATTTGCATTAGCTCCAAATAAGAATAATCATTCCAGTCTATAGGATATCTGCAACATAATTGTGAGATGGTTCTCTGGACTCCTGTACAGCCAATGGCAAGGTACAGGCACTTTCAGGGAGAGAGCAATCTAAATTACTTAAAATATGGAAAACCACCCAAGGACTGTCTCTTTTTTCCCTTAATGTCAGAAGAGTCTGAGGGGCTACTTCACCTATAAATATTTTGCAAACTCGTAAAAACATGATTCATAATGCATGTAAACAGCTTAGCATCTGAAAACACAAGCAACATAAATGAAGCTGCAAGACAAACCTGACAACAAAACACAGCAGGTTCCTCATCCTCATGGAAAAGCAGCACCATGCAGCCTGCTTTGAGGGAACCAACCTCAGAGTCCCATGGACCTAGTAGAAGAGAAATTACTGAAACATGGCCTTCAGTGCCTTTATCTTGCCATCAACTCTTCCTTTATACTCCTTTCATATGTCTTTGCTCTTAACTTCAACAGCTGGCTATTAGTGGTGAGGTGGTGGTTTCTTGAGTCAGTTGGTTGCAGGTCACTTCAGGATTTCTGATTTTGTACAGAAACCAGTTGCATGAGACATGAGGAAGCATTAAAATTCAAATTCTTTGTCTCACATACAGCATGGACTTCATTTGTTGCATAGTTCATGAGACAGCATGTTATGAAAATAAGGAAAAAATGGTATCTATCTGCCTGAAAGAAAATAGTGTTCTTCATACCAAAAATGACAAGACATGGGTTCTGCTTCAATTCCCTGTTGTATGAGGGAGGCAGAAAGTAGTGGTGTGATCTTTCTAGACCTTCAGGTTTAACATTTTTCTGAGTCCCTGTTGTTTGTCATAGTGACCCAAGATGCTCTGACAGGTCCCAGCCTTAGGGCCTTGTCCAAAACCATTTTGATTCTTTTGAAAGGCCCCAGTGAGCAGCATGCCAGCTCTGTGAGGTGTGAATGCCAACTGATTCACCCACTCCCCTTGCAGCTCTGAGCTATGGGAAAGACATTTCCCAGGTGACCCTGTCTCTGTGGGTGGGAGGCTTCACTCAGTCTGCACTGAAGAAAATACGTAAGCTGGTGGTTCTCAACCTGTGGTCCATGGACCCCTGGGGGGCCATGTTGTCATCACAGGGAGTCCACAGAGGCTTAGAACAGGGACAAGGAACACCCAGCCTGGAAACATTTTATCTGGCCTGCTCATAGAAATATACACAGATGGTGCTCTGAAACTGCAGTTCTTCATCTCCAAATTTGAAGACCTTTCACAAGAAAATTGAAATAAATACTTAATGCAGTCTAATGCTTTAAATCTTGGATTATGTCTTGGTGGTCTCTGACCACAAAAGGTATTTAAAGGGGGTCCATGGTGAAGGAAAGTTTGAGAATCCCTGAATTAAGCCATGAAAAACTCAAGCACACCTCTAATACTGAGTGAAATACCATGGTTTGTGCAGATACTAGACAGTTACGGGTAGCTATTTACGTTACTGCATGTAGAACAGATTTAAAGGCTGTCATGGAGAACAACTGTTCATCTAGAAAGCAGTTAGTTACTAAACCTTTGGAAATTCAGCAGCAGAAGTGGAACCCATTGAGGCCTGCAGACAGAGGCTGCTCCAAGATGCACAAGTGCACCATCATTTATGTCAGTGCAGGAGCTATGGAAAAACTGGAAGCAAAAGGTGATCCTTCAGACTTCTGAAGAACTGACTGTGCTCCTGTGATGAAGAGTTACCTTATCTCTAATGTCAGCGCTGTAGGGGGAACCGCAGCAAATAGGGAAGGAGGAGAGGAAAAAAATATGGAAGGAATGCAAATAGATAAAAGAGTGATGCTCTTACCAGCTCCCCTTACCTTTACCTTCTTTCTCACATCAAAGTACCAGGTGTTAAAAAAATGACTGTGTGAACTAAGGCAGGCAGAGAAAACCCAGAGGGGGGTCAGTGAAGCAGAGAACGTGCTTCGCAGGCTGAACAGAGAGCAAAGGTGGGAGTGTTAGCTGCACAAACCATGATTTAACTTGCAGTAAGGGAGTGAAGCTGTCAGCTCCTATAGGACATGTTCAGTTTCTGCTTTTCTTTCTGTTTTGGAGTATATCAGTGACAACTGTATATTAAACGTGCTGCAGTGCACCTTCTCTTGAGCAAGCTTTGTGTGGATTTTCTCAAAAAAGAACTAATACCCTGTCTGAAAGACAGCTCCCACTAGTAGCTTCCTAGCTCTATGCTGAAACGTTGTATTAGTCCAAAATTGCAGGAGAATGTTCACTGTTGAATCCACATCACTGCTTACTGCATTATTTTGGGTCCTCAAAAGAGGTTTCAGGGCCAAATATAAATTCATCTCAGTTCAGATTACTGCACAAATCTGATGAGGTCACAACTACAGAAAGTGCAGCAGCTGGATCCACCACTAAACCACAGGTGCTTGTCTCTGGGATGAATTATTTAGCATCTGCTTTGGAGTGACATCTGTCAGGGTAACATACTTGCCATATAATCCAAGGCACTGCATGGGGGGCAGGGCTCCATGCATGCTGGCCACAATCTCCTCTGAGTTCTTCTGGTTGACTATTGTCTGTAAACCAAGCAGCAGTCAGAGTGCTGATTAACAAAAAGACTTTTAATTGCCACTTCTTTTGAAGTTTTTAGAAGCGAAGATAGAGATGGTGGTTTCACAGTGACTCGTTTTCAGGGCCTAATTGGAAGAGCTGATGAGGGGAAGCCAGATGAATGTGTTGGATTGATCCTGTTCAACGATTTGAAGACCTCCATAATAAAGCACCAGGTTCAAGCTCTTATTCCCTACTGGTGATATAAGAAAAGAAAAGTAGGCTCGATGGCATTTCTGTTTGTGTCAGGCATCAGACTATAGCTCTTAGGGAACTTTCCATACCTTTCAACTTGAGTCTGAATTTAATGATGCTTTTGTCAGTGTTTTCAAGGTGGAAGGAAAGGTTTCAGCGATTGCATTTCAAATTCAGATATGCATGTTCATGTAGCCTCAGGCCAGAGACTGCAAAGAATCTGCAAAGTGGTGAATAGGAGGTGGAATCTGTGCTCTCTGGTAAAGCAGCTCTGTTTTCTTCCTCTCTTTGTTTTTTATTTAACAAGGCATGAACATTGCCTCACACAGCAACTGCACACCCGAGAGCAGGCTGCAGAGCTTGGAAACGTAAATGCCATTTGTTTCTACCCTCCCTGGAGTTCTCTCATTTCTATTTATTTTCATCAGTAGAAATGAAAACAAATTAAGGCATGCAACACTCAGTAGAGTAGGACTGCAGCAAGCACAACTGCTAGCACCTGGAACATTTTATTACTTCAGTGGTGTCCCTACATTTGAACAAAGCCCAGCTGCCTTGCTCAGAACTGTTGGAGGCTGGAAATCCTTTTTTTTCCTTCCAGTCATGCAGTTGTATGAGGTTCTTGATCTCAAAGCTTGGCTCCTGTTTTACCTCCAAAGCCAGTTCACTGCCCAGCCTCCCCAGAGGTCTGTTTGCTTAAATGCTCAGGGACAGATTCTCAGGCAGTCTAGCTGGCTTGCTCAACTGGCTTTAATACCTTCGAGTTTAGTATGCTCGTTACTAATACAGACAGTTATATTTTAATAGTATTGCCATACTAGGAATATGGTAAGCGCTTTATTTTCCTTCTGTGCAACCTTCAAACTTCTTAGTTTAACTGTGTGCTTATTCCTAAATCTCGTTTTTCCACTAAGTTCAATTCCTTCTTCCTTGCTAACTTAGTTCCATCTTTTATTTATTGAAGAGGTTCTGAAAACATGGGACATACTTTCTCTGGCTGTGCAAAGGCTTCCAGTCTTTCAGCATGTCAATACAACTTTTGCTGCTCTTTTCTTGTATTTTCACTAAAATACATTGCCTTTATTCTTATGACTCTTCCTAACTGTCTGGGGAAGAAACTTAAAGCAGAGCAACAACAAAGCCAAGCGTGCTCGGTCTTCACTGGCAGCATGGCGTGAGGGGAACTGCACCTGAACTTTGCTGGTCACAGAAAAACTTATCCCCTGAGGTAGGGAAAAGTTCACAAAAATTAGCCTAAGTGTTAAAATACAGGCCTACAAAAATACTGAGGTTATTGATAAAACATCTTTTCTATTCTTCCTGTCAAGTAGGATGGCAAAACTTGTAGATGAGTAACTGAGAAAAGGGAACAGGATGTACGAGGTCAGAAAGAAATAGATAGGGTTTTTTTCCTTTCAAATTGTTTCTTTTTTACCAAAAAAACACTGACTCTGCTCAAAAATAAAACAAAAATATATTGAAAAATTCCAGCAATTTAGAAAGAAAATTTGCTTTTACTACTGAAAATATAAATACAAATAATGTCATATGCTAACATGTCATAATCTTAATTAAAAAAAGATCTTGCAAATAATATTTAAATTATTGTTCAAAATATTGTTCACTTTCAAAATAAAAAAATGACTGAAAATGTTCATTTTTTAAATTAAAATTCTGTCTACCCTAAACTTCCAGTGGGTGAAACCTACAGCTCCTCCCACTTTATAGACTAGCTGAAGTGTATTTTCTTGCAAGGAACCAAAGCCCACTGTGAGAGATTCAGCACAGCAGTTTGTTTCACTGGGAGGTCAGACATGTGTGACATTTCTGTGGCTACCCTAAGTGCTGCAGGGTACAGAAGCAAGGGGAACCAGCGAGTGAATACCATTACTCCACAGCTAACAGTGCCGAATATTTTGTTACTCGGTGGTGGATCGAAGTCCCACGGTAGCTCCAGCTGTGGCATACTGCTAGATTGTTTAGGAAACTAATGGGGTTTGATTCCCTCTGCAGAGGGCCCCATGGCAGTGAGTGGATAATATGCCTACATTTTTGCATCCTCCTAGCACAGGAACAAGCCTACAGCAGTATAGAGCAAACATTTTTTCTAGATGTTTGCACTTGGTACATAGCTACCACCTGCCAGTATTTACTAATGGACCGGGCACATGTGAGAATCCACTCCTGTGCTATGCCAAGTTCAGGCACAGATATTTTTCAAGGGAATTTTAAGGCATTGTGTGTTGTTCTGCATCTCTCCCCTTTCCACACCACCAGTTTTCATCCTTAGTTTTATTTTCTGAAGAGCTTCTTCCCAAAGCCTTTTCTTGTTAATTAGGGTAGCATGATGCCAAGTGAAAGGTTTTGGCTGTTACTAGAGCTCCTGAGAGAGCTTTTTGAGAAAGTTGATACAATTTCCTGCACCCTCTGGGAATGCACAGCCCCAAAATTGGATTGAATCCTAATACTCCTGAACCAATGAGGTCAGCATATTTTTTGAATCATTTTCCTGCAACCACACAGGATACCAAAGAGATTTGTGTTCAGTGAGGACATGATTATACACTGATCTGACTGCTTCTGTTTCTGGATAGAAAGAAGTTCTCACTTCTTGATCTGTCTCTGCAAAGCAGTGAGCAGTTCTAGTGGTCTAACTCTAACAGCTCTTCCTTTTCTTTCTAGTTTAGTCTATATTTTATTATTATTCTTTTCTCCTGGAATTAAAGATTACAACTCTAGCAGGGGATTTTAGCTGTCTCTTGGTTAATAATGGGGTACTATTGTCCTAGATCTGGATTCTTTACAAAAATCAATGTGCAAAAATCTGTCAATACATAGAGCTGAGATACTTGTTTTATCCGAGTTCTTCAGAGAAAAGGATGTTAGGCAATTATTCACTAATCTAGCACACTCCTTCAGTGGAATTGTAGTATTTTATACAGTTTGCAAGAAAGTTGCACCATAGCTGTTCATTGGTCACCTTTTGGTTGTCTAAATAATGCCCTTTCACACAGGCTCTAATTAGTGGCTAGCTCATTATTATAGAGGTCATCTCACACCAGCACCTTAGGTCACCACATAGGAGTGTGATTTTTACCATGCTAACAATTAGTCTTAAGCTACTTTAGATTACCCTCAGGCTATATACCACTTCCAGCTTTCTATTTAGAGCTGCACTGCTCTTCCCAGGATGCTTTCAACAAAGTGGCACATAGTAGGTATGTTCTTTTGGTCTAACTCAAATATATTCTTTTTCCTGATCCTGTCTTATCCAGGTTAGTTCTTCCTCCCCTCTCCATGATCCTTGGACAATTGAAAATGGATTGTAACTGGTTTACACATCCACTGCACAGTTCCTGCTTTCATTCTCTTTAGACTCACAGCCCGTACACACAGAAAGACACATTATCGAACTTCAGAGCTCACCTCCTGACCTCTCAAATTCTCAAAGATGTCCTGGAGGTTCCTCAAGTCCTGGATCTGATAAAGCATCAGTACTTCTGTAAGGCTTCATAAAGCTGGAGGAGGCCATCGTAACTACATTTAGACTCATACCCATCCAGAGGTGCTTAGTCTAGGTGACCACATGACCTCAATGTCACAAAGACCTTTCAGTGTAGTATATTTTCCAGGTGTTACAAACCTGTCTTCTTCTTGATTAGGAATACATGAGAAGAAAATTTATTACACTAGTCATGAAAGTGGACTTTTCTGTGAGCATCCCCACTTTCACACTTTGTTTTAAAAGGCAATTTCATACATGCTATTCTTCAATTGGATGAAACCTCACCTACTAACACTTTGAGGCAGCAGTTTTCAAACTGTTCTGGTGCAGATGCATGATCTCATCAAGGGAACCAAAAGAAGATCCTGAAGTGATGGCTACCACATTTTTTATCATACCAGTGTTTTGCATCTTAACAATGAAGGCAGTAGGGTAGAATCTCCTTTCAAATTTTATGAGTAAATTGCTTTCTTGTAATAACTGGATTTTCCACTGACAGATGGCAGCTACAAGCTGTCAATCATTTTAAATTCAAAGATGAAGCACAACAAATGTATTGTTATTGCCTGCTAGGCTGGAAGTATGTCCAAGCTGGTGTATGGTTCCTTTGTTTTACAGATTTCACAAGTGTAACGCTTCTGCCAGGCACTAACTGGAAGGAAGAAAAAGGCCACATGCAGTTTCTTGTGGACTTCATCAAAAACACAGACATCATCATGCCCAGATCCATCCAGAGGAAGAAAAAGTCTGGGACACAATGAACAACGCTCCCTCTTGTGCAAACAGGCACTTAAGCAGATGGATGTAAACATGCAGAACTTCATTGGAGGGGAGACAAAAGGAAATAAAAAAATTAATCTCATTTTAGAAAACTTCTGTGATCTTCAGAACCAGAGCTGTTGTCTTCCAGAGCACAGAAGCAATCAGCACTGAGCACTTCCCTCCTCCCAAGGCCACGACTGCCTGTGCTGCAGGCTCAGCCCCTGAGGCTCAGGACAGGCCAGAACGTATTGCCCAACACAGGCTCCACTCCCATGCCACAATGGGCTCTTCATGATGAAGGCTTACTGGAGGTTCATCTATCAAACAGGGTGCCTCTAGCTTCCCTGTGCAGGACTGGCACTCCAGCTAGTCCCATTCATCCCTCAGCAAAGCTGCCCTGCAGCCTTTTCTCTCAGCTAATGTGGTCTCCACTGGCTGTTGCCACTTGCCAGGACACATCTCAGCAGCCTTGATGTCCTGATTTCAGCTGGGATAGAGTTAATTTTCATCCTAGTAGCTGGTACAGTGCTGTGCTTTGGATATAGTGTAAGAATAACATTGATAACACACTGATGTTTTAGTTGTTGGTATGTAGCTCTTATCCTGAGTTAAGGATTTTTCAGTTTCTCATGCTCTGCCAGTGAGGAGGTGCACAAGAAGCTGGGGATGGGGAGCATGGCCAGAACACCTGACTCAAACTAGTCAAAGGGATATTCCATACCACAGAGCAGCATACTCAGTATATAAACTCGGAGGAGGTGGCTGAGAGGGGCAGGTTGCTGTTTGGGCATTGGTCAGTGGGTGATGAGCAATTACATTGTGCATCACGTCTTTTCTTGGTTGTTTTTTTTTTCTTTTTCCTTCTCTTTTTTTTGCTATATTCATTCTCATTACAATTATTAATATCATATTTTGTTTTGTTTCAGCTATTAAACCCTTCTTATCTGAATCAATAAGTTTTACTTATTTTTTTTTACTTCTCCTCCCTATCCCACTGGTGAGGGGAGGAGTGAACAAGTGGCTGCGTGGTGCTCCGTTGTTGGCTGGGGTTAAACCATGATACCCCATGATGCTTCATCTGTTCAGAGAAGCTGTACAGGGCCACAAGGGATCACAGCCTCAGAAAATACTGTCCTCTGAAAGGAAGTTCTTCTTTTGCCCCCTCAAAACAAACAAAAAAACCCACTCTGGAACACCAAGAACATATCCACAAACCCGTCCAAGCTTTGTTTGCTTCACCTTTCTTCTTCCCAAGCCTGCTTTGAGTTTTATTGGTTAATTTCTATGCCCCATGACAGGCTTGTAAATGCCTGCTTTTCTCATCTCTATGTTGAGAAAATGATACCTGACTTGGCAGAAATGTCTCTGTTGCAAAATGTAGGTACAAATAAAAGATAGATAAGCAAATTTGATAAAAATAGGGGGAACTGAAATCTCTGACCACATGTCCTTCACAACACTGGTAGTATGGCAGCAAAGTTCTCTTAATTGTGTATTGTTTTAGGAAAGATGCTTATAGTTCTCTGCAACTCCAGTGAATGGTGCAATTGGTTGAGACACAGTACATTGTGTTAAAAATACTTTGGGCTGGGCAACAAGGAGGAAAGCTTCCTATTTTTGGTGGCTTTATTATGGCTGTGTGGGAAGGTGCAGCCCCTGAATGAAGAGTAAGAAGGTATTTCCTCACCCAAGAGTAGCTCCATGTGAAGCTCAGTCAGGAGATGCTTCAGGGATGCAGAACTGGCAGGGCAGGCTCATTGGAGAGCAGGAAAATAACCTGCAGAACAAGTGAAGTTTAGGAAATTAAGCTGGGAAAAGGGGTCTTCTTTTGAAGTTTTTTTTTGACAGGTCCAGGGTCCTGTCATTATAAATCTAGTAATCTATAAATACAGATAATCTTCCAGTTAATGCATCTTAGTGTCATAAAACCCAGTCCATACATATGAGAAGGTTATTTTTTTTCTTCCTTTGCTCAACACCTTTATGGCCTGAAACAGGCCACTGCAAGAGCGTGTATTGGTGTGTCCTGGTTTAAGTTAGAACAGATCTAATTCTGTTCAGTGATTTTACTTTTCAGTTCAGTCTCTTCTAACTAACTGCCCTTCGTGAAGTTAGCAGCAGATTTTCGCACACAGTGTCTGTTCTAGCAGTGATAATGGCTCCATATTTATAGTTACTGCCAAGGACTGGTGTGCAGAAAGGCTCTTGCTTGTACTTGATGCCATGCAGGCCAAGATCACCGCTAAATCTTGTCTACCACATTGGGGGTGCAAAAAGTAAAAGGCTGTACTTGAAGGGAGGAGCAGACAGGACAAGTGATGATGAGTGTCAAGCTTTCTTCTTCAATGGCCAGAGTCAGAGGAAGACTCTCTGTTCTGCCTTCAGTCTCAATCTGTGTGTTCCTGAACCCAGTTCCCAAATCCAGCTCCTGAATCCAGTTCCTATCTGCCACTGAGTCCAGTCTGGGACTTCCCCACTGCCGCTCACAGCATCAGTGGTGACAGTGATGTAATTGCCTTCAGGAGGGTTGGGCTTGAGATTGAGTGTGCATATGTTTGTATATATTTAATTTTGTTGTTATTATTTTCATTAAATCTGTTTTTAGTTTTCTTTTCCAGTCCTTAAGTCTCTCTCCCTTCTTCCCCTTTGGGAAGGGAGATGGGTTAACAGAGAGCTTCTGTCACACATCTAGTGGCCAGTCCAGGCCTAACCCTTTACATGGTGGTGCAGATCTAATTATGTAAAACATAAATAAACTCAAAGGCAGAACAACACAGGACAGATGAGCACATTCATTTGATGCCTTTAACCTTACACTCAGTGTCTTCTTGACGGAGAATAAGCGGGAGACAGACACCATTCTATAATGATCGGAAAGCCTCGTTTATTGAAAATCAGAAGGCATCTTTTATATTGTTCTTAATTAGCTCATACATATTGTAAAAGCGAAGCTCACCATTGGTTACAGATTACATGTCAACTCCTCTTATGTTTATCTTTTGTGTTTAGCCTTGCGGTTAGCAGTTCTTTATCTTAGTGTTCCAGTTCCTTTTACTCATCCCATTATCCTACAATAGTTGCACCCCAGGTTATCTTGACTTGGAGTTTGTTTTACTAAACTTCAACCAGCTGCACTTTATCATGTCCCTTTGTTGCTAGCCACTCTGTGGCTAAGTTCTCCACATCTTCTGACACAGAAAAAATTAACATCAGTACACTTCATCCTTTAACTTCAAGTGCTACTGCTGCTGTAGCAGACTGGGAAATAAATACGTAATTTTTCTGTTGCAACAGGACATATGTTCCATGGCACTCAGAGTGCAAATTCGAGCATAGCTCTTCAATGTGCATCAAGAGTTTCCCTTATTTTCTCAAATGACGCATCCGTGCCATGTTCTCAGCTGGAGGCACACATCCTGGTTTCAGCAGATAGCCTATGTTAAGCATTTTTTCTTTCCTAGATCTCATTTCAGTATTTCAGGGCTTATGTGACAGTTTTGAATACACACCATCTCTGAATCAGTGGTTAAATCCCAAGAATTAGTCTAACATTGGAGACAGATGTGCCTGACTGCTCTGAATGTCACAAGTTTCCTGCAACAGATGGCACGTGGTTAGATGACAGCATCAAAATGGAAATCATGGTGTACATGAAACAAGTGAGGCACCCATTTTGAGAATACTTTTTTTCTTTAAAACATTTGATTTCTTTCCTTACCTGCCAGGTACCTGAGCTATGGAAGTCTGTCAACAATCTGATGGTGGCTTTGAATTACTGCCTGCATAAAAATGTTTGGTAGGCTTTGGACACAAGGCACGGTGTGTTACAATTTATCAGAGCAAACTCTTTTTTTTTTTTTTTTTTTTTTAAATTTATTATTCCTTTCTCTCTAACTTGCCTCTGTGAGGTTTAATTCTCTACCCTTCTGGTCATCAAGACCGAGTACCATCAGCTACTAGAAAGAGCTTGCAATGGAAGGTTTTCCTCCCTCTTATGGAGATAAAACAACATGTGCATCAATCATATTGACACATAAAGGTTTCTTTTATCATTATTTTCACTAAACATCAATGAGAATTTAAACTTAGTAATTACAGCAGACCCACAGATCACTGCTGGACTAATTTTCAGTGTCACTTTAAAGATTTTTTTTTTTCCTGGCCAATCCAGTCCTTTGCTCACTAAAGTAACCCAAAACGGTCACTTTCAGACTTTGACAGTAAGAGACTCATGCAGCACTCGCCACTAATAAGGACAATAATAGAAAATGACAGGAGTAAATGGGCCCAAGTTTTTGCTCAATTGCTCCATTTCATTATCATTCTCAAAGTTTCATGCTGCTTAACACCTTGCAGAATTAAATAACTGACTCACATTGATGAGCAAACAGTGTCCATCCTAACTAACTGACCCATTTTTGGGGTTAGGTTCTGTAAGCGTATGGCTATTCATGGGAAGGAGAAGTGAACATCAATGCAGACAAGGCACCCAAATTTAGAGTAGACCAGTGAGGCCCCTTTCCACTATTATAGCTGTTTTCTCCCTCTGTGAATCATCTGCAGTTACCTGTCACTGTCTCATGAGCATTCAGAAACACTCTCAGCTTTTAAAGTTCATGTGCAGAACTACAAGTAGTACAAATGTGCTTACCACCCTGTTAGCCAATAGTCTGACCATGAAAATACAAATATACAAAAAACCATTCATTCCATCACAGGAAAATTATCTCAGGGCACTGCATTCTACATGAATCAGAGTTTATTACAATTCAGATAAGATGAAATCTTATTTTTTTTGTATTTGCTGCTCTATGTGGAAATGAAATTATTCTCTCTATCATTAAGGATTTTTTCCAGCCTCACTTCTTTTTCATAAATCAGATATCTTCTGCAAACACCAGCCAATCCTATGCATTGGCCCAGACTTCATAATTCTTACTCTATTTTACAGCCAATAGCTCTGTCATTTCTTTGTATTCTAGCATCCAAGTAGTTGCTTTATTGTAGTGGTTATTTTTGTTTGTTTCTTTCTTTCTTTTTTCCCCCCTTCAAATTACTGTATGCTTTTAGGCAGTTTCCCAGTCAGAAGATTCTCCATAGCCCAAGGCCTTTAGATACAATTTTGACTTTAGCGAACAGGATGTAATCCAGGAATAAATCTAGTGAATCTGTAAAGTGACACAAAAGAATTATGTGTATCAGATCAGAAACAGTCCCATAGCTGTTGCTAAATAAATTGACTTCTATTCACATTGTCTTCTCTTACAAAGGAAGTAGCGGGCAAAATGCCCACTTGTGCCCTTATTTTTCACAATTGCCTTCTAGGGTTTCCACCATTTCCTGTAAAAAGCATTAAAGAAGCACAGTAAGGAAGACAGAGGCTAAAACACAAAGGCAGTTTAGGTTATCAAAGTTTTGCCATTTACATTTGAATTAAAAAATTTCAGTTCCAACAGTGATTCATATTATAAATCAATTTGGCAAACTATCAGGCTTTAAAATCAATTACACTGGATCAGAAGCCATGTTTGCAGATAATGCGTGAAGGGGCACTCTTACACAGCAATGACCTTTTAAACTGACACAAACCAGTTTCTACTACTTGGCAAAGTATCCTCCCACAATGCTAAGTCAATAATATTAAACCTATTTCAGTCTGTTGTTGAGTAAATAACAGGAGAGGACTGCTGAGGGCAAATCCGCCTATCCTTCCTCAGAAAGGAAAAACACAATCAACCTGACAAAATTATCATTTATCCCATATCCCTACTACACAACTCCTCTTGAAGGAAGAGGAATAGTAAAGAATCGGGAAATGTTAATCCATTTTATATATCACCAAGCTTCCTTCACAGTTTTAATGTCATTAAATTACAGCTCTGCAGGTAAAAACAACAGCATACTGTGTGCTCATCAGCGTGTGTACAGGAGGGACCATTAGCAGATAATACTTAGGACAGCAAAAAATCAAAATTGCTAAGAACTGTAATCTGTACAACCTTGTGAGGCACCGTTAGTTTCATGAGAGACTATCTGATGATTTCTCATTATTTGCATGGTACGCAGGGATTTATAGCCAAGACAGAGATTAAGCACCACCCCTAAGGAGCATGATCTTCATGCTGACATGTGCAGCACAGCATGCGCTGAGAGAGGGTGAGATAGGATATTCAGAGGTACAGCAGTAAGACTGTGTTGCGTACTTTGCTCTACTGCATGCAGACAGTTCAGCATTCTGCAGGGAGAGTTTTTGCTGTTCTTAAGAATGAAGTAATTTGTACCAGAGATAGGTACAGATATCCCCAGCATAAATGTGCTAAAAGAGAAGTATGGGCCAAAGGTTCTGAAGCCAGAGTACAAGGGATGTGTGTCTTGAAAAGTGGGACTCACGATAACAAATGGTACTTACAGCTAATACATGGATCACAGCAATAAATTGAATGAAAGACATCAGTAGAGCTAATTAAACAATAACAGCAGTGATATGAACAACACTTCTTAATTAAAAAAAAATAAATAAAAAAATATTGCTGTGCAAGCAGGTCTGTACTCCAGAACTGTATGTGGGATGGCTTGCAGTATAATGGAGAACACCAGAACAAAATCAGACCAACAGGTTGAGAAGAAATGGAGGAATCTTGCTCACCATCAGGCTTTCCTAGATTTATATGGGGTTCCTGAAGACCTCCCTGCACCAGAGAGCTGCTAGGAGAAGGAGTGCAGGGAGGCACAGAGCAGCAGACAGAGCAGCAAGACCTGAGGGCTGCTGCATCCCGAAGGTTGTAGGGAGAAGCTGGCAATTTGCCATTCTCCATGCTTAGGGAAAGTGGCTGTTATTGGAGATCTATGGTTTTCCATCATGCCTGCCAGTGGCCACCCTCACAGCTGACTGCAGGCATGGAAAGAGATGCCATGTTAAGCCCTCTTGTCAAACAGACCTCTATAAGTGCCTCACATTCAGTTGTTCTTGCCTGGCTCGGTGCAGCCTGTTGCACTAAGCACACAAAGAAACCAAAGATTTTGTACACCAGAGATGGAGCAATAGGACAGTGGTATAGGGGAGACATACAGAAAGCAGGAGAGACTTACTGAAGACACATGCAATCAATAAAAGGAATAAGAAAAGAAGGCAGACCTAGTAGCCCAGCCAAAACCCTGCAGCTTCTCCTCTCAGCACCTTCAGTTTACTTCGCAGCTTTTTGTATCAGACAGGCATGTCCTGAAAACGGGGCAGCTGGATGAATTACTCCACCTTTGTCTCAGGTTGTACATGCAGTGCAACTTGTTTGTGTGTTTATGCAGTGGCAGGACTCTTGGAGTTTAAGAAAACTTTTTTGCTTGATGTTAAACATTTTTGTTTAAACTGTAGGATAAAATCCTCACACTGCTGCTAATGTTCATTTAGCAGCCAGAATTCTGCTGTTTGGTAGGCAGTTTGAAAAAGAAAGAAATGAGACCAGAGCCAGTGTTTGGTGCTGTATCACTAATCCTCCATAAAGATGTATGCAATAACTCTTAGTGAAGCAAGTAAAACCAAGTTAGCTCTCCAGTGGTTCAGAAACCACCTTGATGGCAATGTCAGTTCTCAAAACCCAGTCTTTTGCTCCCCCCAGGTCACAGACATCCTGTAAAGGTGAATTACTCTGCTCTTGGCTCATTCATGAGCAAGCAGTAATGAAACTGAAGCACGTAATCTCATATCAGGGCTTTAAATTCACGCAGAATACAATGTGCTCCCAGAAAGAGTGGGAGAAGAAAATAGGCAACAAGAGGTGAGGGGGAAAGAAGTGGGGAGAGAGGGATGAAGAGGGGGAAAGGAAGGGGAGGAAGAAGATTGTCAGCTTGTTTTTTCTAGTTAACGTGTGGTGAAATTAACAATATTTAAAAAAAGGATTCCAGGAAAACCTAAACCTGGGAAATTATAGAGAAAAAGAAAGAAAAACCTTTTTAATATACAACTCGGACAACCATTCTTCACAAGACATAACCAGAAGTGTGTGCAAGATAGTCAAAGTTATATCCAACGGCCTACATAATGTTGGCAATGTTGTTCTCATTTAAACCATCTTCTTACAATGGTCAAGGTCCTTCAAGTATTAGGATAGATCTGGGTCATCTCAGTGAGGGGACTGTTATGTTTGTTTAGTCATCCGAGCTTTCCTTTGCTTTGCAGATTCCCAGAGCAGAGCTGAGACATCACTGCAGTTCCCATACCTGTCTCCCAGCTGTATGTAGAAGAGACACTGTCAGAGGAAAGCAGGCATGGCATCCCTAGAACCAATTAATCTGAGCTTCTGACAACATAAATTAATACAGTTTAAGTAAGAATGTGACCAGTCTGGATTTGTAAAGTATATCAAGTAGCAATTGTCCTATGCAGTCAAAGTTAATGGAAATGACAGATTAATAATTATTGCTTTATTCTATACTTCAGTCATAAAGCAACCCACTAAATCTTACTAAATTATCTGATTATAAAGAATATCATGTCACAGCTCACCATATGCTTTCTTTTGTGTTTTAATGGTGGCAGTATGTCTAATAGTGTTTCCAGGTCCACTGATTTTGCCTTTTTCCCTTATTCAAATCTCTGTTTTCGTACCCCAGTTGTTTGATGCTTCCTTCCTTTTTTATTGTCTCAAGAAAAGCAATTAAGGCTCATGACTGAATAGCCCACTGAACAACCTCATTAGGGATAGTACCCAAGAGAATAACTGAATATATCATTTCACATGCTGAAACCATTTGATTAAAACTCAAACATACCAGAAATTTCCTGTAGGAAAAAGCCTTTTCATCCATACATACATGTTTTGTAAACTGTCAAAAAATAACAAATATTTTGCATGAAAAGTAAGTAACTAGATTTCTTAAGTCTTCTGTTTTAAAAATAATTTTGATTTTGGCATGAGAAGTTGAGGGGGGGAAAGGAACTTGGAAGAAAATGGTTTTTATGAAGTGAAAATGCTATGATAGGTTTGATTGCTTTATACCTGCCCATAAGTTTTGGGGTTTTTTTGTTTTTTTTTTTTTTTTAAGAGGTTGCAGAGGGCACGAATAGAAACAGAGTAACTGCTCAGCTCTTCTCCAAGTGACATATTTGTTACACTGTTAGGATACACGATATACCGTATGATGTACCATCTGCATGTTGGGACACTTTTCCCCTTTGATAAACACTGTAGAAAACACTGACATTCTTGGGTTTTGTTCTGGCCTTACATTAATGTAACTGCAGAGCCTTGGCCCGTCTCTTTTAACATCTTAATACAGAGGTCACAGAGAAAGGCATGGATGATTAGTGAGTTCAAGACTAAAGAGAACATAAATGCATTCTTAGGGATTATGTTGCCCACAGTGTGCAATTCCAGGAGGATTCAGCAATATGAAGTTAGATTTTTTACCACTCTGACACCAAAAGGCAGCCTGTAGCTACTTAATGTTTGATACACACACTCCAAAGCATCCCACCAGTGATTCCTGTGGAAACCCTTGCTGAGCTGCATTAATCAGATCAAAGCTGTTGTTCAGATGCTAAATGACTATCTGGTAACACCACATGAGGCTTGAGAGAGTATTGCTGCAGTTACTGCTTGCAGCTGCTAGCACAACAGAAGAGCCACCCCCGTGGGGTCTCTTGTGCATGGGACTGCTTTGCCAACCTCCATCTGACCTTGGTAGATGATCATTGAGGTTACACACAGCCTGAGTTTTCCTGGCACAAACACCCTGACTGGCTCCTTGGCTTCCCGGGTAAAGTTTGTCCATGAACTAAGAAAATGTTTTAAACAGCACTGTTGGTAGGAGATAAAGGAGAGGGCAGGCGAGGCCACCAATTCACCCAGGGAATGAATGAAGCAGCACCCCTCCTAGACGAGCTGTTTGCCATTAAGTTGGCAAACGTTATCAGAATGCTTTTTACACCTTGAATAATTCAGCAGATGAATTTACCACCAGAACTTCTGGCAACAGATCAGTTTGGGATTACTTCATCAGCAGAGAGAATGAAGTGGGTCTTCATTTTCGTCAAGATAAAAACGTCCATCTGCTTCTGTTCTTTCTTAATTTTGCCTATAAGTAGAATACAGAGCTATACATTAATTAAATGTGTATGACTGGCTAATAAATGTGTTACAAACTGCTCTCATGATGTCTGTCTCCTCATTAAGCAGAGACTGAAAAAGTATAAAAGGAGGAATTTTTACAATAG
Organism: Merops nubicus; assembly: GCF_000691845.1. Taxonomy (NCBI): domain Eukaryota; kingdom Metazoa; phylum Chordata; class Aves; order Coraciiformes; family Meropidae; genus Merops; species Merops nubicus. The sequence goes on from NW_008618491.1 coordinate 17,742, forward strand.
ATCATAGACAGACGACAAGTAAGCACCTAGAGTTTTCTGTAGCACTACAGAAAGTGCCAGGGGCAAGAAGATTTCCACCAGTGCTTCAGTTTTCCTATTTTTTTTGACTGGTCCCCATGTGGCCCCACAAGAGGACAAATGTCTCCTTCTCCTTATTCTGCGAATGTAATCAGTAACAATTCTCTCCCCCCTGGCCCAGAAGCACAGGGAAATAATGCCAGTCAGGGTTGCTACTAATATATCATTCTGCAACTCAATGAACAAAGAAGTGCTAAGAAGAAAGAAGAACCAGCACCCTTCCCACATCACCCTGCCCTTTGGGCCTGCACACTTCACCTGTGGCCACATACCACTGAACCAGGACATAAGGGTGAGGTAAGAAGGTGCACAGAGGAAGAGAGCGAGGACCTCCTGGGTCAGCAGAGCCGGCATGGCCCCGACTGCTAAACACACTGGGGATGTGGCAGTCGTAGGATTTGTACTTTGTGCTATTGTTCAGGCATGTTAACTTGGAATGGAGGTGGAAGTAACCCTAAAAAGGTCAACAGAGACTTGATAAAGGTAAAACCACACCCTTACACTACACAAGGAACTATTATTAAACAGAATCTGAATAAGATCTGATGTTTGTAATAATTCATAAGAAACTTTCTAACAAGGTTAGGGGAAAAGTGCCTTTTATGAGAACTTCTTCAAGTCATTATTACCTGTCAGCATTTAGTCTTAAAGAAATTGGAAGACAAAGGGAGAAGCTTCTGCTGATATTGCAGATCTTAGTGATAGCTTCATGTTACTAATCTAGTTATTACAATAGCAACAATAATGAACTATCACAGCCCGCTCTTTGTGATAGCATCTAAGCACATACCACCTCATTACTAACAGGCAAAAGACAAGGTTATTGAGGAGGGGGGAAGCAGCATATTCTACAGATTATCTGGAAACAGAAGACACAAGGTAACACATTGAACTGATACAGCCACACACATTTTTAATGGAGCTGCTTTAAAAATTACAATGATTTCCCAGTCAGGAAGGTTATGGATCATCTAGTACTGAAGTTGGCCAAAAATGCCAAGTACAACAAAAAAGGGATCCTCAGATATGTGAGCCATAAGTAGAACCACAGGGAAGACACAGGCACATTGCTTAACAGAGCAGGGAGACTAGTCTTTACACTCACAAGGCAGAATTCTCAATACCTTATTTGCCTATGTCTTTACCAGTGTAGCTGGATCCCAGATCACAAGATCAAGTAGCTACAACAATGCATGTGTCGACCCACCAGTAGTGAAGAAAGGGCTGTTCCACAAGCTCTTTGCAAGGGCTTAACCCACATAGATTTATGTGGCCTAGATGGAATCTACCCCAGGGTGTAAAGAGAAGGAGCTGACATTGTTGCAAGGCTATTGCCTACAACATTTGGAAAGTCATGGAGGTCAGGAGATGTTTCTGATGACTGGAAGAGAGCAAATGCCATAACGGTCTACAAGAAGGGCCCAAAAGAGGACCCAGAAAACAACAGGTCTGTCAGTGTTACTCCAGTTCCTGGGAAAGAAAAAGAACAAGTCCTCCTAGAAAATATTACTAACCAAATGAAGCAGGTGATTGCGAAAAGCCAGCACAGATTTACCGATGGCAAATGATACCATAATGACCCGATCACTTTCTACAACAACATAATGTCTTCTATCAAAATGAAGAGAGCAGAGGATGTTGTTCACCTGGACTTCAGCAAAGTATTCAATACTTTCCTACTGCCTTCTCCTGGACAAACTGGCAAGACACAGATTGGATGGGTGGTCTGTGAGATGGGCAGGAAACTGGCTAAAAGATCACACTCAGAGGGCAGAGATCAATGGCTTTTACTCAGGTTGTCAGCCCATCAGAAGTGGAGTTCCACAGTGCTTCATACTGGGCCCGATGCTGCTCCACGTCTTTGCAAATGATCTGTATAATGACACTGAAAGCACCCTCACCAAATGTGCTGATGACAACAAACTGGGTAGTGAGGTGGACACAACAAAAGGGAAAGCTATCTTACAGAGACCCGAATAGGGTGGAAGAGTGCGCTAGCAAGACCAGTATGAAGTTTAACAAAGATAAGTACAAAGTCTTGCACCTGAGATGACATAACCAAAGAGCAGTACAAGCTAGGACCTGTGTGGAGGGGAACAGCCTTGCTGAAAGGAATCTCTCGGTCCTGGTGGACAACATGCTGAACATGACTCAGCAGCACCGAAGCAAAGGCAAACCAGATCCTGGGCTACATCCACAGAAGCATTACTAACAGAGATAGAGGCATGATTATCCCACTCTGCTCAATGCTTGGCAGGCTGCACCTGGAGTACTATGTCCAGTTCTGGTCTCTAAAATTCAAGACACAGGCAGACTGGAGAAGATCCAAAAGAGGACAACAAATATTACTAAAGGACTGGAAAACCTCTATGAGGAAAGAGTAAAGGAAGTGTTTTCTCCCTGGAGAAGAGAAGGCTCAGGGGAACCTCACCACAGTATTTGAAGGGCAGCTATAGAAAGGATGGAGGCTCTTTCTTCACAAAGAGCCACTTGGAGAAAACACAGAGCAACAGATATAATTTGCATCAGGAGAGTTTTCATCTGTACATAAGAAAAGTTTTTTTATAAAATGAGAACAATCATCTATTGGAACAATCTCCCCAGGGCTGTGGTAAAGTCCCTGTCATGGGATGTTTTCAAGACGCAATTGGACAGGATGGTAAATAATCTCCTCTAGGCTCCCTTTCTCATGAAAGGTTAGCCACTTCCAAAAAAAATTATGCTTCATTTCAAACTGAATTGCCAACACTGACTACATCCTGCACAGAATATTTAACTTCAGCTTGAAAAGAACAAAATACCCACTCCACCTCAGCACCTCCTCCCAAACTTTTCTGAATAATATTCGGAAAATAATATCACTCCTCCTTTTTATCCTTTTAGAAAAGTCCACTGAATGTTTTTCTCCATGGTAAGTGAGCTCTCTCAAAGCTGTAGCTAACTATTTCTTTGTTACAAAGTTTCTCTCAGACTTTTGAGTTAGAAATACCAAGTGTTCTCAGAAGGGTTAGCATGGTAGCACAGGGGCTAAAAATAGATGAGTGAAAGTAATCAAATTACACATTTTCTTGAGGGAAAACAAAACAAAACAAAAACCAAAAAAACACTAACCTAATGGAAGTGCTCACCAGAGAGCCAGAGAGCTAATGTTTAGATAGCAAAAGTTACAACTACACAGAATAATAAAAACTGAACAGTAAAGTAACAGCAGAATAATTAGTTGTATTCTAGCAACTACTTAGGAATTCCCCAAGAGGTAACAATGATTAAAGTTATTTTAAATCACTAGTAAGTCTTTAAAAAAAAGAGTCATGCCAGTTTTTTACTGATGATTCAAGGGAACCAGAAAACTAGAGAAATCACATTTCATTAAGAAATGAATTGAAAAGAACACACAAGAAGGTGAGAGGCAGCAAACAGAGAGCGAATGAAGGAACGGATTAAGGTAAATAGGTGGTAATACGGTAATATGTAGGCAATGTCAGAGCACCTTTCCTATGAGGACAGGCAGAGACAGTTATAGTTGTTCATCCTCAAGAAGAGAAGGCTCCAGGAAGACATTATTGTGGCCTTCCAGTGCTTAAAGGGGCCTAGAAGAAAGCTAGAGAGGGATGTTTTACAAGGGCATGTAGTGATAGGACAAGGGACAATGTCTTCAAACTGGAAGTGGGTAGATTTAGATTAGAAATTAGGAAGATGTTCTTCACAATGATCAAGGGCCTGGAACACTTGTCATATGAGGAAAGGCTCAGGGAGCTAGGGAAGTTTAACTTGGAGGAGGCTGAGGGGGGATCTTATTAATGCTTATAAATATCTGAAGGGTGGGTGTCTAGGAAGATGGGGCTGGGCACTTCTCAGTGGTGTCTGGTGACAGGACTAGGGGCAATGGTCACAAGCTGGTGAACAAGAGGTTTAACTTGAAGATAAGGAAGAACTTCTTTACGACGAGAGTAACAGAGCACTGGAATGGGGTGTCCAGGGGAGTGGTGGAGTCACCATCTCTGGAGACTTCCAAGGCCTGCCTGGACGTGTTCCTGGGCAATGTACTCTAGGTGATCTTGCTCTGGCAGAGGCGTTGGACTAGATCTTTTGAGGTCCCTTCCAACCCTTAACATTCTGTGAATCTGTGAGACATTGGAACACATTGTCCAGAGAAAGCTCCATTGCTGGATGTGCTCAAGACTAGGTTGGACTGAGCTTTGAGCAGCCTGGTCTAGTGGGATGTGTCCCTCCCATGGCAGGGACATTGCAACTAAATGATCTTTAAGGTCCCTTCTATCCCAAATGATTGTATGATTTTATTTTATCTTCTCTGGAAGAATGAATGAAAGCCCATCTGGAAAATGCCATTCTAGTAGCCCTGAAGCCACACAGCAGAGCTAGAAGCACAGGGTTTGGTAGCACATAGTTCTCTGTCCTGTCTCATCTGGGCATCCCAGTCCTCACTATAAAAGAAGAAACAGTTCAGGCTCCTTGCTCTATTGCTATTACTGTCTCCCCAAGCTACAGAGACCACAGGAGCTTGAGCTTCCAAGGACACACATCTTTTATGAGAGAAGAATGGATGGATGGAAACCTACACAGTCTTTGAGCCTGCGGATGACAAAAATAACAGAAGCACGTTATTCATTCCACAGGGGACAAAAAGATGGACCTTTGCTGTCACCTGAAAACTCTCAAGTCCCTGCCTGCTATTGATCCCAGGCTAATTTTGTTGAATCCCATAAAGCTACACCAGGGATCCATTTGGTTTTTTTTCAGATACCTGATATCTGTGACTAACGTGCTATTGTTTTCTCTACCCTTTGAACAGGAAAATTACTGTAATTCTTCCTGACTTGAAATTTCATTCTTTAACACAAAGCAGCTGTTCAGCTTCTCTGGTTTGTATTTGGGCTTACCCTGCCCTCCTCATTGTCACACAAGTGACAGAAAGGTGCCACAGAAGGGTACAGGTAAGCACAAGGAAGGGTTTGCATCTCCTGGGTGCCCAACCCTTCTCTGCGTGCCTGCATCTGTGAGCTCCACACACATGAAGCAGTTTTGGAACCCATGCACAAATGGTACAGTACCACCAACCAGGGGCACACCTGGGCAGTTGGCAGCTTCTGAGGTACAAGGCCTGGCCATAAAAGAAAAAGAAAAACAGAACAAAGCCAGGTTGGGTCATAGAGCTTTGGGGAACTGAAGGTGAAGATAGGCAGAATGGTTAGTCCTGTCTGCCCAACAGAGGACTCATCCATGGGAAAAGCAGGCTCGTGGTCCAGCACCCTGATCTTCTTCCACCTTGCTAAGGTTTTGAAGAGTCCTGAAATGCCATCAGGGGAATGGGGTGGTAGTATCTCCTGCTCTGCTGAAGCATGTTGTGGGGTGGGGATATGTAACCTTAACCACAGATGCAGAACTGTCACCAGGGCTTGAGGAGCTCACTGCTGCCCAGGCTACCACTGTCTAGGCCACTGCTCACATGCCCCAGATGAACCCTGAAGTGATTTAGCTCAGACAGTCAAGGAACTCAGCCATAAAAGCATTGTCAGGAAGGGACAATACTAACACACCTTTGTGGTATCTAGGACAGGCCTTTGCAGTCCCGTCCACAGCTATTCTGTCACCTCCTTCTTCCTCCTCAAATCCCCATGCTTAACAGCACTGAAATGGGAGGACAACTGCAGAATGGATGGCACTGCTAAAGGCTCCTCTAATTGCACATTCCCTCCCTGCCAGCCCCCACAGACTTCCTCTGTGGAAGAGTTTTGCAGTAAATCCTGTCACTTCTTTCTGTTTCCTGGAGATTTAGGATCAGATCTTCCTCTCATTTACATAGAAGTCTAAAACCATTAACCTCCAGAAAGCAATTCCTCTGTCTGCTGGTGCAAGGAAGAGTAGAATTAGGTCATATGGACCCAGTCATTCCTTTTTTTATACCAATGAAGTCTGGCAAGAATATTTTACCAAAAATTTAAGCAGCAGTTCTTTATACCCCTAACACTCTTATTTAATCGAGTACTCATGCCAAAGCCATAGAGCCCTGCAGAGTAACCTGCACCAATATGTAAGCTTTTGTTTGTCACACTCGGTCTAAATGCCCCTGCTAGACAGACTATTGTTTTTTACCCCCTGAACCATGAGTGCTCATAGTTTTCAGTTTTGTTTTGTTTTGTTTTTTTTCCCTCTCGTTTTTTTTTGGATTTTTTTTGTTTGGTTTTTTGTTTGTTTTTTTTTCTCTCCTCTTTTTCAAAAACTACATTAGTGCCAGAGAAACATTAGCACCCATCTGCTCCAGCTTACAGCCATGAACTCACCCCTACCTCTCATTCTGTCTGTGTTTGCTGGTTATATGGATTCACTTCTTCAGATGGCAATTACCTTTTTCAAGCACAAATCCTAGCTACCATACTGCACACTTCTAGACAAAGGCAGTGTTAAGAGTCATGCACTCACTCCTCCTTTTCATTCCCTTGCCCTCAGCATACACTAAATTGTCCACTTCTGGTAACATTTATTTCACCTCTCCAGTTCTGCTTATTTTTAAAGCAAGAACACATTACTGTGTCCCTGCTCAAAGCCCCTGCTCTTTACATTCAGTGGAAACACCTACTGACAATGAACACACATTACCTGGTGTTTCTGCTTGAGGCTCCTTTGCTGCAGAACACAACACACTTCAGTTTCAGAGATTCACTTTACAGCAGTGCTCAGCCATCACATAATCCACTCTCTTAAGAGACTAACAAATGCAGGCAAAATTTAAAGCACCACAAGATGTGATGCTGTTCATGAAACACTTTGAGGTAAGACCCAAATCCCTGTATCTACCTGTGTTTCGGACAATGGATAAGTTCCTCATGCCTTGTATACCTCAGTCTCCCAGCAGATGAGAGTGTGGCAGAATCATATAATCATTTAGGTTGAAAAAGACCTATAAGGTCATAAAATCCAACCATTAACCTAAGTCTATCAAGTATACACTGATAAACCATGTCCCTGAACACAGTATCTACAAACTTAAACACATCTAGGGATGGCAATTCTGACACTTTCCTGGGCAGCCTGTTCCAGTAATCCTTGATAACCCTTTTGGTGAAAAAATTTTTCCTAATATCCAATCTAAACTTCCCTGGTGCAACTTGAGGCCATTCCCCCTTGTCCTATCACTTGTTACTTGTGAGAAGAGACTGTCACCCACCACTCTACAACATCCTTTCAAGTAGATTGAGAAGAGCATAAAGGATGCAGATGTATAGTAAAAACTCTTCTCCTACTAGTCCTCATATCAGCCAAAAATCATCCAGCTCCAGTATATAGCTTTTAAAACTCCACTATAGACATTCTACAACCTAGAAGTTATTCTAAACAAAGAAAATCCTTAGCTATCTATCTTGTTTGCCAGCCTGTCATGTTCACTGGTTTAGGTGATAACTTCTACTAGTCATCAAAGAGCAAGAAACTGTCAGACAACCAAACATGCAGATGTCCAAGACAAATAGTCACTGCACAATTAGCAAAGCATACACAGCAGCTCAAGCTTTTTGCAGCCCCACAGAGCACCTACAGGTACATAGCAAACTGATACAGTTTCTGGACTGCTAGTGTAGACAAGTCCCAAAATACAGCCTATAGAATAAGTAAGGAAAGGCCTGAAAGGTTCAGCGTAGTCAGTGAGTTCAGTGGAAAGTGTTCCTTCCCTTTTAATTCTCTATCATTCATCCAGCTACCTCAACAACTACACTAAGAACAAGACTCTGAAACCAAACAGCCTACCACTGCTTCCTTAAGCAGCTAACAAAAGTAGCATCTAGTGTTCTTTCACCCCTTCCATTCTCTTCTGACTTGAGTTCCTTTCTATTTTCCTCCCCCTTTCCTTTGTAAGGCTTATCTTTTTTATGAGCTGGTTGGAGCTAACGAGACCCACCTGACCTGGCAGATTGTGTGAGTCAGCAGAATGACTTTCCACCTCCTGACAAGATTCAAGATCTACAAATCTGCTATAAGGATAGGAATACTTCACCTCTCAGGTGCTCTGGGGATTAATTAGCATTTCAAAATAATGTTTTGAGATCCTTATGTGCAAAGTGCTAGAGAAGTGGCTATTATTATTGTTGCAAACCATAATCCTGGATTAGTTAAAGCAACTAGTCAAGCAATCAACAGAATTTGTCAACGATGAGGTAACAAGTTACAGCCAGTGACATTTCTAGGACAGAAAGAATGAATTTTCTAAACAATCAGTATGTGCTGCATAAAGTGAATAATTTGTAATGAATAATGTATGAAGTTAATTTAGCCTCTTTGCCAGCTTACAGAAAGTCCATGAACAGAAAATTTCCCGACTTTTCCTTCAGAATTTAAAAAGGAAAAATGTGTTTTACTCTGTGGATCGATCCTCAGTACATCTCCATTTCTGCTTAAGATATACTGACATAGTGCAGAGATAGAGGAAAAAAAAAAAAAGAAAGAAAGAAAGGAAGACATCTTTGTCCCATTTGGAATAGGAGCTGGGGAGATAATATGAACGCAAAGTCTGACATCCCTACTGTGTGCTCAGCCTGTCATGTTCAAATCATGGCAAAATATTTGCCTAGTGAGCTTTGTGTGTTGTATACATCCATGTAGCTAGGCCATAACAAGAGCTCTGCTAACAGTAGCAGAACTTCTATTTCCTAAACAAAGCCACGTGTGAAAACAGAGTCACTGTCCTATGGATATTTCAGAAGAACATATTTAAATCATTTCTTGTCTGATCATGTAGCTGTCTGGTTATTTCACAAGTTCTGTCCTGGTCATCAAGTGGGGTTGCAAAAGACAGATACAGACATTTTGCATACTACCACCTTACATCTTCAAATGCAGGATTGGAATTGTAGTGGCTTCTCTTTCTGCTAATGCTGAATGTCAGACCTCATTTGTTCCTGATCATCTTGTCAGAGCTATAGTAAAGCTCGTGTTTCAAAGTCAGTAACTGAGAAAACTACCCTCATGGAAAAAAAGTATCAGAAGGAAGAGTCATGAGATCAGAGGTCCCCTGATTTTCATCGATTTTCTGTAGGTTTCAAACCACTGAACCTGAGAAGCTCTTAACTCTGGCTCACCAATACCAGGTTGTGAAGACTCACATACAAGCTTGAGTTCTCTCCTATGATTCACGTTATACACTGACTGATCAGAAAAGTTACCACACTTGGCAGGGTGCACAGAGGGACTGGCCAACCTGGCTCCCTGCCACTGGTCAGCCACAGCTTCCCACTTGTGCCTCTTTCCACTCCAGTCTCCCAGGGTGGGCCAGGATTGCTCCCCACTGCTCCTGTGGGAGGGACTGTGTCAGGTAACCTTGTGACTAAAACAAGGCTTGGATGGGTGAAAACAAATACTGCTTCCTCATTTGTAGGGAGATTTGCCTCATAGCATAAAAATACACAGATTATGAAAACTAGACAATAAAGTTACTGTTGTATGGGCTCTTGTTGAATGTACAGGCTCAGCTTGCAGGGACTGGCATGCTTTATTTTCATCAGGCTGAAGACATCTGCCCCTGTGTGCTGGGCTGTGATTTCCTTCCAATGTCCTTTTGCACTGTCATTTCTGCAAAATATTTATTTAGAGCAAAACTGAAGAGGGTTTATAAGTAAACACCACAAGGCCAGATCCTTTAAATTATTTCAAAGGCAAAAAATGAAATCATTGCATTAGGATAACAAAAACTCAGCAAGGAGGAAACAAAGGGGGTTAAAAATACAGACTGCAAAAGGTGAATTTTGAAGGTGACCAGGAAAAGAAGATCAGTAAAAAATGAAAGGTGCATATTTGTGAATCAGATTAATATATGAATGTGTAAAACATGCTGACCTGACACAGAGATGTATTTATAGCCTTCTCAAAAGCTACAGCTAGCTCATCACCTTACACTGAAGGGCCACGCATAGAGCGCTGATTCACAAGTCCATCCTGTGTGTGGGCTCTCCCTGACAAGTACAAATGCAACTACCTGTGAATAATTGTTAGCATGTGAAAAAGGAACAATTTGAGCATAATTTTAAGCAGAGCCATCATTGCTTCCTCCATTCACCTGGCACAGTTACCCAGAAGGACCTTAACCAGCTCATTTGCACCTCTGATAGCACTGCAATGAACTTAGGAGTTCAAAATAAATAGAGCTGGAATGATATAGACTAATGGGAAAGCTGTGTTTTATGTGCAAAGGGAACAAGTTTCAGGCTAGAGGAAAATAATGTTCAGACCTGCTACATATTCCTAAGAGAGTTCATCACATTGTCTTCTTAAAACTCATGCCTGTCTCCTTTCAACAAACTTCAGTTCTCTGCCACTATGAATTGAAGCCAAATTAGAAGCTGAGGCTCCATGGAAATGTTTTTGAGAAGTTTGTAGGTGGGAGACATTTTCATTGTTCTGTAGTGTGAAGCTGATAGGAATTTTCCTCTTTTTTCAATTTTTTTTTCCCCCACCTTCTTTGTCTGGTGCTCCAGTAGTTTCAGTAGTTTCTTTCTTAGTAGCAATCTATCAGCCAAAAGGCAAAAATAGCTGTCATCCATAGCACCACAGGGTCAGATTGTTTCCTCTCTGAGGGACTCTGCACTCCCACTGGACAGACTTTTCCTGGTTAAGCATGTAGAAATGCATAATTTATTTGAGTTAATTCTGGAAATCAAGGACAGAGCTACGGGCACTGAAGATGCAGGATGCAGCTGCATTTTGAGCTTTCACTCTGTGGGTCTCTGCAGTAGCTGTACTGGGGCAGGAATCAAAGATGGGGAAGAAAAGTTATTTTTTAAATTATTCTCTGTATCGGCTTGCTGGGCTAAATTAGAAGAACCCTAGGGTTGTTAAGGTCACATTTCTTTAGAAAAGCCCATTGTTAATGGATGGTGGTTCTAAAAAATGTATATAAAATGGCCACTATGACTTTAAGCAGCAAGTTATACCTTCAGTGGACAACCTTTGTTAACATTTAAAAGTCACCAGTCTCTCAGCTTCCTTTTCTTGGAAGCTGCCATGGACAAGAGAGGAAAGGACTGGGCTGGGCATCAAGAGGATAGAGAAGTACAGCTGGGTACTGATTTTTGCCAGAAATCCTAGTGAACATCCACCAAGGCCACATGGAGGCTGCACATGAGCATACTTTCCAGTTTTTTTATGGCTGTTGCTCCACTCCAGCAGGAGTGTTTCCTTCCAGCAGTCACTGAGGTGTGGGGCTGGTGCAAACTCACCCCCATGGGGCCAGGATGCAGTCAGACACACACTTCTCGGGAAATGTTCAGGCACAGCTTGCACCCAGATGCAACCCTGATCTCTCAAAATTTGAACCAAATGGCTTTTTGTACTTCCTGTCAAATGGTGTTTCTCAGAAAGAGAGGGGAAGAAAGTAGGAAAGAGCCCATACAATCATTCATCTAGTTCTTTTTCTTGGTGGGTTGTGTTCTCCCTACTGCTCCAGGGGCTCACCTGACTCTGAACTTCAGGACCTTCAGCGACTGGAAGGAGGGAGGGGAAGGTATTGGATGTGGAGTGGGGCTGAGAAATCAGCAGACACTGAAGTGGATTTTGCTGTCCATCTTGTGCAGTTCAGCCACCTGCAACTCTGAACATTGCTTTTTACTTTGAAGACAGACCTTCAGAATCCCTGCAGGCTGAAATGTCCGTAGTGTCCCAGGTACTTCTCTGCTTTTGTGCTGGTTTCCAGCCTTTCACTACTGATAGTGGCAATGATTAATTTTTTAATATGGAGATCACAATTACTGTCAAAAAGTAGGAAACATCTTTGAATTTTCTCTTGAGATCCTTCCCTGTTGAAGAAAAACAGAATTGGAGATAGTAGTCCTAACAGCTCTTAAAGAACTCTTGATCCTTTTGAATTAATGGCCAGAAGTGAAAATGGCTGAGGTACTCTTTAATCCATAGAAGCTGACAATTACTCTCTTGAAAGCAATAAGGATGAATCATTCTGGTACACTGAAATGTTAATGTTATCTTTCACAGTCAGTGGGGACCTAAGGTCAGGAAGCAGGAAGGAGTTCAATTCAGATCTTTTATCTCCAGACATGAGATGATGTGGATAGTATCTTGAAATAGAAGCTACCATTATGGTTTTTAGGAGACTTCCGGGGTCCAACAGCATGTCTACCTGAGGTTCAAGACAACTTCTCTGAAAATTAAGCCTATACCCTGCAAGCACAAACATGTCATCGCTGACTGCTGGCCTAGGGCTTTGTTGTGAGCATCAGCCCAGGGAATCTACACTCTCATACACTTATTCTGTAGAGACAAAGACTCAGTTTTTCCTCCAAGTGCAGTTATTGCCAGCTCCATTTTGTCTTGCTGTGTACATATTTGCTAAAACATGCTACACACTGACAGACCATCTTACTCTTCCCTCTATGAGAACTGTCTATACTGGCTTTTCAGGCTTGAAATTTGTGTTTTGAAGTATTCCTTGAATCTGTTTATCTCTTGTTGTGGTTTGAGGCTTGGAATGGGGGCGTGACCTTCCAGCAACTGGGAGGACCCCGGGTGGGGGTGAACCATTGTATTCCCTCCCCTTCCCACACAAACTCTGATAAGAGGCAAGAAGTGGGTTCTAATTTCACTCCTGCCTTGGAGCTCGGAGAGGGAAGTTGTCCTTTCACTCCGTGGGACCCTGGAATCATTTCTGAGGGTTTTGTATATTTTATTTTTTTTTGTATTTTTCCCCTAATCTTTGTATATATTATTTTTCCTTACCTCCCTTTTTCATTTTCTGTTCCTTGTTAAACAATATACTTCATTTTTTTTTTCCAAAGTGTCTCTCTCTCTCTCTGGGGGGAGAGGCGAGTACATAGTTCTGTTCCGTGTGGGTCCTGCTGTGAACCCCTTTTTACACGGAACCAGGACAGAATTGGCACCCAACATGGGTCTCGAGCAAAAGAGATTTTACATTGAAAAAATTTTGGAAGTTAAGAAAATGCTCATACTGCAAATAATAATTGTCACAATCCGGTACCGAAGGG
>NW_008618492.1:0-1359 GCF_000691845.1 Merops nubicus
GATTCTATGATAACTTCCTTCGCTGCGTGGTGTTGCCATCAGCTGCAAGGATGAGCTCCTGCATCAATTCAGGGCTAAGCAGACTCCCTGGCTATCACCACCCAAGTGTCCCTGGCCAATTAAAGCTTTTAACTTAGTCAATCCAGCATAAATATTCTTTAATACCAATTAACACAACTCATTCATCACTCTGATCGTTCTACGACCGCGCCAGCTCCTGCAGACCTTGGAATACATACAGTACAGAAAAAAAACCCCCAACCCTACAGCCTGAATGAAACATCATCTCGTTGTTGAAACAGCATCCTGGTATTTTTATGTGCCATGGGATCTGGGAGAAGGGAGGAAGGAATGCTCCAGGAGAGATGTTCAATTCATTCTCTTGTTTTCATTCCGGGAAGACCGACGCCGTACGTTTCAGATTGTTCTGTACAGTTTTATTAGGAGAAAATAGATGATTAAGGTTATTTTAAGAAGGCATCTCTTCCTTTTGAAGCAGGTGGTCCTGGGAGGCTTTGGGGGGTGTGGTGTGTTTTTTTTTCAGCCCCAGTTATCTCCCTTTCCCCAAACCAGATTGTAATTGCGGCGTAAAGGAGAAAAAACCAGATTTACAGCTTGACGACAGCAAAAGCAATCATGGTAACAAATAGAGGACAGAGCCTAATAAAAAACAGTTATGATTTTTGCCTTGTCCCTGACTGTGTAATTTCCTTGTTCTGTCTGTGGGAGGACACGCGCTGCCTGAGCTACTCCTGAGGCTCTCCAAAGTCATCTTTCACTCTCGCGTTTCGGCAGCAAAGCACTTAGAGCAAACTTTCATTCTGCCTAACAGCTGCGTATTACCTGAGAAACCTCAGCTGCAGGATTGTTCCCTGGGATTCCTGGAACATAAAAATGATTGTTTTTCATTGAAATGTTCTGGTCCAATTTGACCCACGGAGACCGGCAAATAGCGAGTGCCTGAAATAAAGCGTTTTCAGCCGACGGGAGAGGAGGAGTGGGAATCAGGAGACTGGAGGAATGAGTTTCTTGCTCTGCCACTGGCTGCCTGCACGACCTTGCCCAAACTGCACGTTTCCCTTCCCCTCTTCTCTCTGCTTCCAGGGCAGCTGCCCGAGTTTTTTTGCACAGGCAGCAGCACGGTGCGGTCCCGTCGAAGCGAGGGCAGTTCCCCAAAGCAGGCAGGCTGCTGCTCTCTCATTAACTTCCCCAGCCTCAGGTGGCCCTGGGGTTTGGGGAGGTGTTTTTAGGGACTGGAGAAGCATAGAATGGGTTGGGTTGGAAGGGAGCTTAAAGATCATCTCGTTCCAACCCCCTGCCATGGGCAGGGACACCTCCCACTAGAGCAGGTTGCTCCAA
>NW_008618492.1:2054-8060 GCF_000691845.1 Merops nubicus
CCCTCCTTTAAGTACTGAAAGGCCACCAGAAGGTCTCCCTGGAGCCTTCTCCTCTCCAGGCTGAACAAGCCCAACCCTCTCAGCCTGGCCTCACACCAGAGGGGCTCCAGTCCTTGGATCACTTTTGTGGCCTCTGGCCTCACTCTGAGAGGTCCATGTCCTTCTTATGCTGGGGCAGATCTGAATGCAGGCTGAGGATTCAGAACATCAGCTGCTGGAACGGTGTATTTTTGATTTGGGAGAAGGTAATTTTCTGTGGTTTGAGCTGACTCTGTCCCTCCTTCCTTCTGAGCCATGGGCACAGTGAGGTGCACGTGGACCAGGATGCTCGTGGCCCCTGTGCAGGCATCTGGGAAGGGCTGGTGGTAGCAGCTGCTGCCTGCTCCTCCCCAGGCTGCCTCCCTACCCCAGACCCACTTCACCATGATCTGACAGTTCCATCACCTCTCTTCAGCAAAACAATGCCTGCTTGGCTCAGACATAATTCAAAAAATTGGTGGAAGAATTAGGAGGATGGCAGAAAACAGCAAAGATGCAAAGGCCCCATCACGCCTGGGTTTTGCTGGGATTTGTATCCAGATAGGTTCTCACCCTGCTGCAGCCATTACCACGTTTTGAGGGCTCAGGTAATTTTCCTCCATCACTGGATTGATTGAGACAAGGTGAATTTTTCCACCTTTCCCAGGAACTTGGCCGGGTCACTAGAAAGGGTGAGTTCAGACTGGCCCATTTCAGCCAGCGACAGAAAAGCCACTTCAGACACTTATCTGATGAGGAATCTGATCAAGCCAAATCAGATGTGAGCACAGGGGAAAGCAGAGCTCTGACTATGTCTCTGGAGGGAAAAATATCTCCTTTTCCTGGCCCTTTGGTCCTCAAATGATTGGAGAACCCCAACATTAGGCTGGGGAGGAGCTGTGGGGGGAGATCTCCATGGGGCAGGGCGTGGGGTGGCAGGGAAGGAGGGAAGAGCCTTCCAGGAGGTGAAGCAATTAGGGAAGAGACTGTGACCTATCCTGCACAAGTTATTAACTGTTACTCCCAGATGATTGTTATTAATAAAATTGTGGCCTAATTAGGGCACCTCTCTTGAATTTTGTTTTACTTTCTGTGCTTCTGGGACAAAAGGCAAAAGATATGGAGGAGAAATTGAGAAGATGGTCCTGGAGACAAAAGAAATCCCTGACACTTTTAAAGAGATATTCACCAACACACTCACAACTTGGCTCGTGGGAAAGGAGGTGGAATAGTGCAAACGAGGAGATTGGAGAGTAGAAAAAGAGGAGAAATGGAGTGGGTGGAAGAGAAGAGCAATGTGGAAGAAATGAAGGACACAGTGCAGCTTCTTAACTCGTGAGGGGAAAACATCATTGTCAAAGACCATGCATAACATGGACGGATAATGGAGACTTGCTAAATCCTGTACAGGAGCGTGAAGGGTATAGAAATGTCTGCCAAGACAGCCTTTCCTAAAAAGGTCCAGCCAGCCAGGGCAAAATTATGCAGGCAGCCTCACAAAAGTGTGCTCTGCAGAGCCTGGTTTGTCCCTTCCTGTCTGGTGGGATGAGAAGACCTGGATAAAAAGCAGCTTTTTCCTTCTCAGCAGTCAGGCCTGGATTTATAAAGACTCATCTGAGTAGTCCTACTGTGACCTCCATGGACTTTATCAAGTTGAGATGGACCTTATCAGGCTGGTGAGGTCCTCTTGTTTCTTCATTTTAATTGGAGTTTGCAAGCTGGCTTTTCAAAAGCTTTTTGTTACTGTGGTTATAGCTGTGATGGCCACGGGCAAGCTAAAATTTGCAGGAAAATTTTGGAAAAACTAATCTAGTGGGGAAAAGGAGATGATCTTCCTGGAGGATGAGCCCTAACCATCCAACTCTACTAGCTGGTGTAATAAAAGCTGCTGCTCCCACCCACAAACCTGTGAGAAAACTGTAATTCATTTACCTCTCTAAAGACCTCAGAACACGAGTTATTTTTAATGCTGGAACAAGCTGGAACAATGTACCTGTGTATTCAATAGTCTGGATTTGAAGCACTAAAGGTAATTTGTGACATAACTCACTCGGGTTTTTTTTGGTTTTGCTTTTATTTTTGTCTTTTTTTTTTGGTCCCAAACGCATCGCTTAACTCAAGTCATCAGGCAGTGCATTTGCAGGAGCCATTGTGGCTTTAATAGCTGAAGAAGCATTAACAATTTAGGCAAAGGTAGGAGATAAAAAGACTGGCATTTTTAAGAAAACACTAATCCTTTTCCACACAGAAACACACTTGCCTCAGGCATCATTCCTAAGGAAATAAAAATAAATAATAATGAAAAAAAAAAAAAATAGAAAAAAAAAAAACCCCAAGCTGCTTTAAGATTTAACTGCAGGGTTGGATTTAATTTTGTCTCTGCACATTTGTGCATAGAAAATAATATAGGATATTTAGGATAACTAGTCCTTCCTGCAAGAGGTGTTGTCAGAGCCTTGCCTGGCACGTCTGTAACTGCTTATGCAAAGAGTGGGGAATGTGCTGGGGAATGTGATGCCTCAGCAGTGGTAAACTGTGGTAAAATCCAGTATAAAATAAACTCTTGCTGGCTAAAGTGTTCGAGCAGACCAGCTTCAAGCACATTCATCACTGCTTCTGCAGGGGCAGCTCCTCTGTGAGCACAAAAAGAGGCATTTTGCTCAGCTGTGGTGTGTAGTTAATACATTATTTACATTTTGGAGTGGAATCACATTCTGCTTGGGTTTTGTGAGCCCATTAAGGGTGGTTTTGATGCTGGATAAGTAGCCAAACCCAACAATACCAAGGACTTACCATGCCAGGTACCTATCCCTGCAGTCAACAAGCTCCTTGGCAGATGTGGAGAGCAGAGACAGAGACTTCACAGGCTCAGCTGTCGTTTTGTTAGCTTCTAAACCTGCCTGGGAAAGGGAATAAACCACGTGTTGACACGCAGGGAAGAGAATTTGTAGTGTAAGACTGAAGGATTTCATTTGGGTTTCTGATTAGCATCATCAGAACCATTGCACTCCATCATTGGGTGAGTAATCCTTGCTGTCCTCCAGGGCACAGAACAGGCAGAGGGATAAATCCTCTGTTCACCCACGCTGGGATGAAGCCAAAATCATCCTGTTCATAACAGAGGGACTCTGGAGTTTACATGGGGGTGAATGAAATCAGAAAACGTTGCAAATTTATCTGTGTTATGGATAATGATGGGGAACAAGTGTAGGAAATGCAGCCACTGGAACTGGGTTTTACTTTTCACAGCATTGTTGGGCTGGTTTTTATCTCGTGTCACCCGCTCCCAAGGAAAACATCTACTAGAAAAAACCAAAGGGAATTTTATAGAACCAGGATCTTTCAGTCCTGGGATTTCCAGGTTTCATGCTTCACCCGGTGTGATTTCTACTGAGATCCAAACCCCATCACCTCTTAAACAGCCAATATTAGAGCTGAAGCAAAAGTTCAATAGAACTCCTCTAAAAACAGGAGCGTTTTTCCTGCCAAAGAAGTAAGATCTTATTTACAAATTTTGCCAAGGACTCTGCCACGTGTTCTCAGGGAGCAGGCACTCTAGGAAGCAGTCAGTTCCTCCAGAGAAGGGGTTGGGTGGTTCTAAATGTACCAGCTTGTTCAAACAGCAAATGATTTTAAATATGAAAGGAGGCTTCTTCCAAGAATTGTTATATTGAGCATCACAAAATTGCTGTGGATTTTTTTTTATTTCTTTTTTTTTTTTTCCCAGAGAGCTAACCTCCATCTGTTTCTGAAAGAGCTGAGCATTCATAAAGCAAGAAATTATATTTCAGAGCACAGCTCTTTATCACTCACCAGTTAATGGGGCTAAGAAAAGATTTCAGAGGATTCTTCCCCTGAACAAAAGGGGCAGGCTGGAGATGCCATGAAGCTGGAGGGCACAAGGAAGCAGCAATGGGTTGGGACATCGTTGACCAAGATATTTCAGGGATTCCAGATTCTCTGTGTGTCTGAAAGCCCTGAAGGATTTCACTTTGTTTTAATCACCCAGCTCCAACTCTTGGTGGTCGCTGCAATGCTGATGGTTGGTTGCTGTCTCTTCGTGGCATGTGAGAGACCCTGGGCCACCTTCCCTCTTTCCTGAAGGTCTCTGCTTAGCAAAACTCTTCCCTGAATTGCTAGGGGTTGTCAGAAGATTTGTTCCTGGTGCTTTTCAGCTCTGGATGGTGAGGAGTTCAGCCTCAGTCTTTTTGCTGGCAGTTTTGGCAAAACCAATGCATTGCCCCAAGAAGTCTCTACAAGTTGTCTGAGTCAATAAATATCCTGTTGGAAACTTGCTGACCAGCACTACTGGGAAATTAGGAATATCTCTACAGTGTTGGAGGTTGGAGTAGATGAGCTTTAAAGGTCCCTTCCAACTCAAACCATTCTCTGATTCTAGTTCAGTCTTACCTGTCCACTGTCCTTCTGTGCAGGGACTGCAACACACCAAGTATGGTCAGATGCTGTTTTCCTGGTCTCAGTAAAGGCATTTGAAGGAAGGTCACCCACTGGATAAACATTCAGTCCATCTTTCTTATCCAGCCCTTCAGAGGATAGTCCTATGTCTTGGTTGGTCTGAACCTTGAACACTCCATGGAATTATTACCTTCTGGATGGGCTAATTTGTTTTACAATGTGGTGCTTTTTGAATCCCAGACTGGTTTTGGTGGGAAGGGACCTTTGGAGGTCATCCAGTCCAACCCCCCTGCAGGGAGCAGGGACATCCCCAGCTAGAGCAGGGTGCTCAGAGTTGTGTCCAACCTCCCCTGGGATGGTGCCAGGGATGGGGCAACCTGGGCTAGGGGCTCACCACCCTCAGTGTGAAAAATTTCTTCCTCCTCTAGTCTAAATCTCCATCTTTTAGTTTCAAACCATCACCCCTTGCCCTGTCCCAACAGGCCCTGCTAAAAGATTGTCCTCTTTTTAATTAGGGCAAAGTATGGTTTTCCTTTAATCAGTGTCTGAGCCCCCTAACAGAAATATTTCCTCTCTCCCACTCCCCAAATCAACTTCCAGGCATAAAACCCATGAAAAGAATGAAAGGTTAAAAAGCAGCTGAAAACCTGGCTCTGATAATAGACAATTTCTGGGGTAGCTGTCACTGCTGGGAACACGTTAATGCTTCTGTAAACACTCCCACACCTCTCCAAGTAACGTCCACACGTGGAACCCACCTCCAGCAGATAATCACACACCTCGTAACCATGACAGCTTTATTAGTGCTAATGATCCTCTTTTAAACACTCACAAAACCTGTGGCAAGCAAATTAATACTTTTAATTTGCCTGAATCTCTCTGTCTCCTTTGATGGCGCTTCACTCGCCCGGAATTTCTCCAACGTTTTCTGGCAGTTTTGATCTCCCAACCTTCAGGGCAACCCCTTAGAAGAGCCCTGGAGGGGTTCAGGGCAGCTCCTCCAAGGTAACTCAGCAGCAGAAGAGCAGCCGTGCTGCTGGCTGGCTGCAAAGGGGGAGAAGGGAGGTGGTTGAGGAGACACAAGACGTTCCTCTGCTCGACTTGGCAGAATGCGATTTTCCTTTCCATTTGCTGCAGTCCCACGTGGAAGTCAAAGGCAGCAGGAACATGTGTATCCACAGGAGCTGTGCCACTGAGCTGCTCTGGACATTGGTGGGTTCTCGGGGGCTTTCTTCTGCTTGTTTGGGGTTGGGTTTTTTTTTTAAGGTGTAATTCCTGATGCGATTTTCCTTTCCATTTGCTGCAGTCCCACGTGGAAGTCAAAGGCAGCAGGAACATGTGTATCCACAGGAGCTGTGCCACTGAGCTGCTCTGGACATTGGTGGGTTCTCGGGGGCTTTCGTCTGCTTGTTTGGGGTTGGGGTTTTTTTTTTAAGGTGTAATTTTGCTGTGACTTCAGGAGAGTGGCTTAATTTCTTTCAGTTTTAATAGGGTCTAGAGGCCAAGTCTTGTGAGAAGCAGCTGAGGGAGCTGGGGGTGCTGAGCCTGGAGCAAAGGAGGCTCAGGGGAGAC